>NC_134280.1:25420920-25510920 GCF_949628215.1 Phalacrocorax aristotelis
TGTTCTGGCTGTTGCTGAACAGTGCTTGCACAGCCTCAAGGCTTTCTCTCTTTCCCACTCTGCTCCCACCGCAAGTAGGCTAAATGTGGGCAAGAATAAATCTTCTGGAAGATTTAATTACTTTTGACAGATTACTAGCAAACAGGACCCACCAAAACCCTTTGCAGATCCTCCACTGCCACTCAGCTCTTTAACCATTTGTGGTTCCTCTGCATGTTACTAGAGCCACCAAGGATATCTGGGATTAAGTATAGGTCAGACTGTACATAAGAGTTTATAAATATGATGATAGACACTCCAATAAGTTAATCAAGTCTTAGACACTAGTGGGTTTGGCTACAGAGTTAATACTTCTATTGCTTCTAAGAGTGCATACCACCCTTTTAATATAATTTATCTTACAGATATCTTATTAACTCTCTATTAATCATAACAGGAACTTTACTATTGAGTATGGCCAAGCTCCTACCTGTGATTGAAAAGTGATGTGCTGCAACCATCCGTTCAAATCCCAGAGGACAGCCTGCCCCAAGGAATCGCTTCCAGGAGAAGAATCACAGACCTCTATATTCACAGTGCTCCCCCTACCTTGGAGGAAGTAGCCCAAAGACTGGTTGGGGTTTTTTTAGTGAAGTGCTCCTTTTTTGCCTCCATTGCCCTCCCCCAATACTTTTTCATTCAGCAAAACCAGATTCATTCAATTAAGTCCTCTAGAGACACTCCTTGGAACTCCAGTGAGTCATAATTTAAAAATAATTTACCTATAGTCCTAGCATGCCTTCAGGATAAAAGATAGTAAGCAAACAACTGAAAAGTGCCTTTTCTCTCTAAGATCTCCTGGACTCCTACCTTACATGGAAAATGACAC
This sequence comes from Phalacrocorax aristotelis, assembly GCF_949628215.1. NCBI lineage: Eukaryota > Metazoa > Chordata > Aves > Suliformes > Phalacrocoracidae > Phalacrocorax > Phalacrocorax aristotelis. Next base: position 25,421,789 of record NC_134280.1, read on the forward strand.
CCGTTGCCCATGACGAAGGAACTTTCAGCTAAGCATTACAGAAACCACTGTTTTATCAAAAATGCTAAACAACTAATTAATAATTACTTGGACACATACTATATTAGAACAATATATATGAGGAAATAAATGATACAATAAATTCAGGTGCAATAAAATCATGGTGATATCCCTTCATGGCTATACATAATGTCCTCATCATTAAGAAATGAAGAATTACTGATAGACAAATTAAGCTGTATTGAAGCGCTTGAGCCTTTTGCCAAAGAGAAACCTGAAATCAATCTTGCCTGGTTTAGACAGACTTGAATTTTTCAGGACTTAATATTACCGTGTCCATTCCTTCTTATGTTTGCTGTACAGAAGTACCCATTCGGATTATTCAGAGTGTCACGTTCTCAGTTATCACCACTACCATTATACATGACAATGAACACATAACCATAACACAAAAGTTAACTTTTCTAGAATTCTATCCCTGACCCTGACAAAAACTCCATACTCAAGACTTTTTTCATTCAACGAAGAGAGATCCACTTCATGAAATGCTATTAGTCTAGTAAACCCTTCAGGGTTCATTTTTTGTTCCGGTATTAAAATAATAAAATAATATTACGAGGTAATATTCCAGTGTTGTATAAACTCAGAGGGAAGAGTGTATTAAATCGTTATTTTTGTAAAGGCTGAAAAACAAAAACAAATGCTTTTTTTGGTTGCTGTTAAACACACATATTTACAAAATATGTTCATCTTGTATGCTGTGGATGTATCATGGAATTTAGCCTGACATGGAGTCCATTGACTAAGAATCCTTACAAAAATATCATTAAGGTTGGTTCTTAACCAACTCTGTGGACAACAGAAGTCCAAAGCATAACAAGAAAGCTTTGAAGACACACATTCCTCATATGCAGCTGAAAGCCCACTCCCTCAACAAGCAATGTTTGGGAGATGTACAGGCACAAGCTTCCTTGGCCAGCTTGGGCAACAGGGCATTTGTAGCGATGTGACATCAGACTTCTCGACCCCGCCGCCCAGGAATTTTTCCCATCTCAGCATTTACGTCAGTGAAGGAAATTAGAGTGGCATGGGCATCCTTACACTGAAGAGTGAGCTTCTGGAAGCCGTAAGACTTGGAGGAACTCCCCTTTATCCTCAGTGAACCTGCAGAAAGCAACAGCCAGGCAACACACTTTCCTTTCTACTCCCTTGAACATAGAGGCATCACCTGTGGAAGGCTCTTACAACCCTTAAGCTTAGTTTTCAGTGGGGCACTAATGGCTCAAGGCTTTAACCAGGATACATTGTTCCAAAAGGGTAGCCGGATGCCCCACTATCAACATGAGTGTTCAGCTATTTAACAACTTATAAACACATCTGTGTTTAGCAACCCAGCTTTTTGATATTTTATAATTTTATCAAGCTATTTGTTGAGCCCAGAACTAAAGATGAATGAGAAACAGCATTAGTTTTTTGAGGGAAGGTAAAAGGAGAGCAAGATGCGTTCTTGTACATTTGTTGTGCATATTTTTGGGTGTTATACAACTTTAGTTTTGCAAAGCAATTTTCTGACTTTCACTGACAAACAAATCTGATCTGAAAAATCTTACATCAGCAGTGTTGGTTTGCAGATGTTATTTGCACCATTTATTTATCAAAAATAACTAGAAAATGTTTTTAAAACATCATTCCAAACTGTACAAATAGGAATGTGACATGGGCTGTCTGTTTTACTTATACTATTTTACTGCTTCATATTCTGAGCAAACAGAGAGGCTATTTTCCCCGGGGGTTCAGGAGGGCATACTATTTCATTTCTTCAGAAAATTGTTTCTCTGGATTTCAATCTTTTTAGCTAGATATGACAAAATATAATATCAAGAACACTTATGCTTTTTATCAGCTCTATTTTCAAAGCATAAATAATAGATCAGTATACATTTAAGTCAGGTGACCAAGTCTTGTTTCAGAAATCAAATAAGCATTTTGCAATTTTTAAATGATGCTGTACATTTTCACAACAGTATCATTATGCCTTTAAAATGCTTTCAAAAGCCCAATTTATAAGCATGGAGTGATTTTGAAGATATTTCAGTAGTGTTAATAATACCTCACTCAGGTGGCATTCAATTTTCTGAATCCTTGGGTTAATGAGGCAAATAAATCAAAATTAAATTGGCCTTGGAAAAAAATTTCAAACAAAATTGCATCTACCACATTATACATCCTGAGACTCCTTCAGTACTGTTCACAATGGCTAACAATATTCCAGCTCTCAGAACCGTTACACTTACTCATAATGCAATGTGAGATCTTAAAATCAAATAGATCAGACTTCCATGACTAGACTGACATAATGCCTTACATAATATATCAGGAGTATTCACAACAAGTTCCACATGGTCTTAGTCAAGTACTTTCCTTTAAGTGTCCCTGAATTTCAACCACCCACCGTTCATTCAATAATCTAACAACTCCCATCCAGGAGAATTTCACCATTGCAAACCAGTAAGATAGGTTTTAAGATAAGCGTTAAAAAGAAAATACATTCTGCAACCAGGCTGTCACTTACCACCTCTTTAAAAAAGCCCCAGCAACACAGCTGTAGCCATATAGCTGAAACAAACAAAAATCCTAGCATTTTTGAAAAATAAGTACTTCTAGTCATATTGCTGTAGTAGGAATGGTAGAAAACATATTACCTTCACTCCTTTCTCTAAAATATGAGGAATCTACTGTTGGGGAATACCAGTGTTGTCAATTCTTTAAAAAAAAAAAAAAGGTTAATAATACACAATAGAGAGAAGAACTAAAGATACCTGTTACCAGAAGTAATAAATTCAGCTTGAGCAAACAATAACCAACAAATACCGACGTGCAACTGACATGCAGTTGCCGTTGTTGTGCTGTTCTTACATGTAGCCCAGTAACAAATGCCCTTCTCTACCCATGGGGTCACCTACCTGCAAAAGGCCATCCTTTTACCATAAGGAACTTCCTACAAACATGGAGCCCCAAATGAAAAACAAACTTCCACACCGAGCTGTTGTAACCACCTTCATCTGCTAAGTCAGCAGCATAGACTCAAGACTTCCATATACACACTATTTTTTTCCATTTTTAACAGAAAACACTGCACAAAAGTAGGTTGGGTATTTTTTCCAGGATAAGTTAGTACTATTAACATTTAAAATTTAATGAAAGTATGCAAAAAAGATTGAGGTTTTTTCTTTATTTTGAAGTAGTTAAGGGCTGAAGTGCCCTTACATGGCACAGGTTGAAAGCAACAAGAAACAGCACAAACACGTTTGCACAATTTTCCCACCTCTTTGTGGGTTTGCAAAATAGTTTGTATGGCCAAGAACTTGATTAGGAGTAATTTATGTGATGATCTAATGTATGTTTTGCTTTTCCTCCCTAGAAAACAAATGACACCACAGATAGTCAAGAATTTTCTAACTGTTGCTAGAAAAGTAGTGAGAAAATGTTAGAGATATCCTTCCATTTTGATGAAGCTTTCATTTAAAAAGTTTTCAGGTTTATCAGCAATTTATGACTACTACGTATGTACAGCAAGCGAGCAATCTCCACAGCTAGGAGTTCAAAAGAGAAAGGTGCTCCAGAGAAAGCACTCACCCTTCTGCTCACAGCAGATTTGGGAGAGATGGGCTCCATTCAGTCCCCATCCCACATGAGTCACTTGGGTCAGCTGCCTCCTGTGCCAGGGTCCCAGTACAGCCAAACATTACTGGAGACTAGGGGTTCAGATTTCTGACAGCTTAAAGAAAGCCATTCCAACAGGTGTTGATTTCACCTCAATAAAGTGAATAAGCATTTGTCCCAGCTCCTGAATTAAAGTTCAATACCTAAATCCAGCATGCCAACACTGTTCAGCACCCAGCTGCTGAGGAAGCAGATACTTCAGAAGAACAAGAAGTTGTATTTCAAGTTATTCCTTTGAGTTTTGGTCATGACAGACAGCATTGATAGAAACTCACCATTCAGTGGTTACTCAATTGCTTGCTCAGAATGACACAGTAATTTTATTCTGATTTTTAGTCCACAGAACAGAAACCGCAACTGATATCAGTCCTCTCGAGGTTTTATGCTCTTTGGCAAGTATTGATTTGTTGTTTTATAGCACCTACCAGGTAGTGGTTGTGCACCATCATTATCCAAATAATTTATAACAACAGGTGAGGAAGAAGACTTAGAAACTAAACCATATGTATCTTTGATCTGCTCAGGAAAGGGATGAAACATTGCTGGAGCAGTTACAACAGCCTTTTAAATCAATACGTGGTGCAGGTCTGAGATACTCTCGTGCTCTGAAAGGCACTTAAAAGCATGTAAAACTTGCATTATCATCATGCATGGAGCCAACTCTCAAGAGTATTATCATGGGAGCAACATGAACACAGTGACATGTCACCTGCTTGCAGGATCAGGCTTTAGCCATAAATCAGAATATGAGACTTAGATTACATTAAAACACAACAAAATGCTTAAAGAAACTATTGTTAAAGAAGTCAATAGCACAGGACTCCTTTCTACCATGGAACCAATGTTAATTTAAAAGCCAAGATTCATTTGAAAACATGCACCTGTAAATCTAAAAGTCCCCAAAGATTAATTTCTGCATTTACACTATTTGCAAAATATATTTAACTTAGAGGAATCCTTTTTTTCCTGAAATAATTGCTTACAAGACGAGAACTAAAACACAATCTCAAGTGTAGTAAAGGTAATTGCTGCACTTACTGCTCGTGTCATGTTGATGTATTACTACGTATCAAAGGTCACAGTTCTGTACTCATACATTATCAAATTTGAAAGACCAATATTCAATTCCGACCAACCTTTAAACTGCCCAGAATGTGTGTGAAAATGGATGGCGGGCTAACTTGGGTTTTAAAAAAATGAACCCATGTTTCGGAAGCTGAGGGGTCAATCAAGCCAGACTGACAGGGTTAGGTGTCACTTCTGTGCGTCTAATACTCTCTTAGATTATCAATGAGGTGCAGTACACTGATCACAAGCTAAAGCAGCTGTACTAATGAAAATGAAACAGTCTGAAAAAATTAGGTAATACAGACCTGTGACACAGGGCAGTACCTTGTGGACAGTAATGCAGGAATAAGGGCATAAATCACCATTTAGATACAATAAAACCTGTAATACCCACCCTGAAATGTACACGTCTACGGAATCGCAGGCCAAAGTCAGCATCTTCACAACTCCACAGTCCCCTGTGAAGTTGCCACACAATTTTTTATACTGAGTCTAGGCAGGTTTTCCATGCCTCTACTTCACTGCACACACAAGATTTCGCAGTCATATGCCAGCCTGACCTTTGAGGGTGGGTAGCTGGCTGCTCACGCCATGAGCCAAGAGTTCTCACAATTGGTTGTAGCACAGATAAATGGGTCTTATCAGAACCTACCCAACCTTGACCAACTTTCTTTTCCTACTTATGCCAGTCCAACTGAGGGGTGGGGACTGCACTGAAGAAGCTGGGGCACCCTCATTCTTGTTTTGGTAACATATAAGGGCCTTTAAAAGAAAAAAAAAAAGAAGAAAAAAAAAAATCTATGAAATCCAAGCTAATCAGGTACAGCCAGCACAGAATGAACTACTAAACAGAATTATCACCTTAAAACCATAAATCACTACTATGCAAAGAACAACCTCTTATCCCAGCCATCAGCATCATCAAGATCAGATGAATATTTGATAGCTTCCTCAGAATCAGGTTTTTCCTCAAGCAATTACATATACAGCAAAGGCAGCATATATAACAACAACATATAAACAACAAGCTATGCAATTTAACTTCATACACTTTAAAATTTGCTTCATCTGGTAAAATACCAGATTTCAAAAAGGGAGCACAAGTTTAATTATCATCTCAATTACAAGCAGAAAGGCTAAGACAGACACTTCATTAAGTCTATTAGATCCTAAGAATTCACACTAATTAATGTCTTTGCCATTGATTTCAATGGAGTTTCAACTGCAGGTGATGTAACTACTGGTCAAGGCCATAACTAGGATTAAAATTATACTTCTGGTTAAAGATACTTTTTATAGTACCTAAACACATATACCCTTTACTAACGCATCAACAAGGCTATTATAACAATAAGACTATAAATAGCCAGGACCTCCTGTTTAAATAAAAGCTCAATATACAAAAAATACAAGTACAAACATTCCTTACGAAATATCCAATTTCACATTTCTTCTAAAATATCATTTAAAACAGTTTTATTACAAAGAATTTTCGTGGAGTTCTTGTAAAACATTTTTCTTTGTATGCTGAACAAGTCAAAATTAAGTTTCATCAACTGAGCAAAACTCCTTGAAGCAATACAAGGAATTAGAGAGCAGACCATTTCAGGAGAGATGGAAGGTCTTTGTTGCTTGAGTTTTCTGCAAATCCAGTATCTCTATTTTCATTTAGGCAGCAAAATGAAGAAAGAGAGAGAGAAAGAATTATTATTTCAATGCAAGTTACGAATTCAGAGATGAATTTGAATTTACCAATTGAACACCCAAAACTGCAAAATCTCCACTATCTGCACCCCTTGTTCTCTCCTATTTCTGATTATTTCAGGATTTTGCTGCACTTATTTCTTTCTGGCAGCTGCAATCTCCCATTTGCAAATTATTTTTGTCACACAATAAAAGGAGAATACATGATTTCACAGTGGCAAAGGCTTATCAAGCCCTCCTGAAAAAAATTGTTTACTGAGAATCCTACCAGTACAACGCTAGGTACAACAGAGGCAGTCCTGAAGTGGGTTTGCTCCCACAGTGACTACACGGAGAAATAACTAGTAGTATGAAAATCAGTCAGGACCCTTCCTTATATGCAAAACCAATTTGATCATGACTTAAATTTTACGCAGCCTTGAAAGGGTTATATTATGATTCAGTGCTTTAGATTTTGCACTGTTGCCAAGTTAGATAATCTATCAAGAATCTTGCAAGTGTTTGCTTTAATCTCAAAACCCCATGGTTTGGGAGCAAATTATTGTATAATCAATACGTTTCATTTTAAAACCCTTCTCTCTATCCTGCCCATCATACACCTCTCTAGGTCTTATTCTTGCAGAGAAAAGATTGAATGTGACCTGACAGGGCCCCAGAGAGGTTCACAAATCAAAAGGAATGGTGAAGAGAAGTCAAATTCCTTGAGACTCACAATCTCAAGGGACAAGTCTATTTTTTTTTTTTTTAATGCTGGAGGGCAGCAGTTCTTGTTAAATGCTATTATAACTTATTCTATTTGTTGTGTAAATGAACCCCTAGTAAAGACCAAGCACTAGGAAATTCCCACTTATTCAGGATGCCATCCTTTTCTTTTTTCCTTCAGAGGATGAAGTACACTTAATTTCAGACTTCCAGATACAATCAAGTATGGCACAGTTCTGATGGAAGTTTACAATTTGTCCTCTGACAGAAGGTTTGGTGCGTTACCATGCACCGAGACCTGGAAGCCAACAGCCCTACACCAGTCAGCCCCATAGGAAGATGAGCATTAGCAGAGTCAGCTGTAATTCCTCACTTTCATCACCCTCCACAAACTTGAGAACTGTGAACTCCACCTAAAGACACACTGGAAGACAGGAGCACTGTCACAGATCAGTAATTAACAGTTTCACAAACACTCCCCTTTCAGTGAATCAAGACATTGACACTCCAACTCAAACTCCATTTTAAATCTAATGCCTCCTGCAAGGCTATTTATCCAAATCATTAGGAAGTTTCAAATTTCCAATCTGAGTTTATTCGTGGAAAATTTATTTTCCTCCTAGTGTTAATGTACTTCATGCATTTGCAGCCTTTTTTTAAATCAGTTTGTATTAGGGATGTGGCTTCTGTACAGTATCCTATATACTACAAGCATATATGTGAAACTTCAGAGGCTCACTACACCAGAAATCTGAACTGTTTCGCATTTATCAATTCAAGAAAGTAACTGAAACATGAGATGCTGATATCTCAAGCACTAACTTTTAACCATGCGACTGGACAGGAAAGAACATCTTACAGCCATTAGACAAGAAAACAATCTGCAAGACATGGAAGGAAATGAGGGCCTAAAGATTTTGCTTGCAAACACTCAGTGAACTGGTGAAATGATTATCTGTCAGCAAATATGAAAAATTAATCTTCAAGATTGTTGTTCTAGTGAAACATTCACAGAGCAGCCATTCCTTACCCCGTGGACAGTCTTCCTCATTGTGGAAGACCTAACAAAGACTCACTCCAGAAGCAGCTTATTTAGAAGAACTTTTTTTACATCCAGTACTCTTGTACTGATTATGTTGGACTTTATGAAGATCAAGATTTTTGATGTTTTTAACAGCAGACTTAACTATTGAATAATGAACAGTTTCCTCTAGCCTACTCACTCGTCTACCACCACAGATCCACAAGTGCACAAATATTGCTAAGTTCAGAACCACACACCAGAGAAGTACTTCTCCTAGCCTTTGCGGGTTAATAAGGTTATAAAAATTAATTACTGTTCCGTTTCACTAATCCTAGCAGCAGAAAATAATTTTGAAGTTTTTATGTTTAAATAAAAAGGATAAGAGCAATTTTGCCATGATCATCTCTAGTAATAGCTGGACAATCTTATTCTAGCAAGTTATTATCACCTGCTTATTCTGGAATTAATTCTAGAAAGCAAGCAAGTTTCTCTGATATGATTCATTGTCAATTGTGTCCTTACTTCTGACATAAGAGTATAATTTTAACCTGGGGTATGTACTGCCATGTAGCAATAGCCAAACCCTGCTACATTTTCTGACAAATCTTCTCAAGCTCTTTATCTCTTGATTAAGACCTTGTTCTGATAGACAAATCCACTCTTCCTTCCCCCCACCCTCAATCTGTTTCACTGTCATTCTTTTCTTTAAATCCTTTTCTTGGCTTCTATTCATGCATCACATGGTGTTCGACCTTCTTGTTCTCAACTTCAAGGCAACTATACGCACCCCTAGTTATATGCTTTTGATAACCTCTAGACCAATCCACAAATTGTCAGCTTCTGCATCATCTTTGTTTGCCTTTTCTTATGAGCTTCTGCTTTTCCTGCATGTAGGCTGAACAGCTTCCTTTAGACAAACCATCTTCACACCCAAGATTCCACTAAAAGACCTATGTCAAAGGGTAATCAATTGTGTTCTCCTTTAGAATATTAAAATTTGAAGTAGCATTCCCTCGTTTCCTTGTTCTGCAGGTTTCTTGGTCATATTTGAAGTTCTGCTAACTGTTGCTGTCTTTCATGGCGGGTTTTACATAGCCCAGATAGGACCCCCCTAACATATAAACTACATTTGACTAAAAGGCAATCTCTGCAATTACTTGCTATATTTCAGAAGCAATAAAAATATGCCACCAACAAGCTTGCTAAGTATTACTCTACTACCCCACCTAATTTTGCGTTTCATCCAGGCCACAGGAAGAAAGGGGGCTTGTAAAACTTCTCTAAGTAGTAAGATTTTCACAGGACCAGGATTTAAGGTACTTTTGAAAGAAATTAAGATTCAGGTACAAACTAGGAAGTCAGAAGACAACAAAACATGGAACCATAGCATTTGTTGTATTTTCCCCTGCTTGCTTCCATCTTCTTAACTGTTGAGAGTCAGTCTGCAATTGGATTAAATATCACTGACAGTTGCTGTACCTTTTTGCTCTACACACTCCTACTTACAAGTTTTTAGGAGTTACAAAGACATGACTAAGTGTGGCTACTGCTGTTCACTAACAGGTATTTTTGGATTTTGATCCAACTCCTGTTGGAGAGGCATCTTTTACTATTGCCACACTTGCAGTAGACAGAAGCCAAGAAGCAACTGCTGCAGGAACAAAATCTTCTCACATTCGTATCTAGACTGGCGCACACATACTTGGTAGAAGTAACATCTGAATGCTTACTGTAAGTTGAGGAGAGGTGCTCTATTACTATCATATTTATCTCCCTGAGCCTGAATTCATTTACTGATTAACTACCCCTCTACCCTCATTTACTATAGCCGCTTTAAAACCCTGAAAAATTAGGAAGTTAAAAATGTCTCTTTCTCTACCAAAATACCAGGACATCCTTAACATCTTTTTCCAGCCTTCTGAGGCATTTAATGGGAACAACTGCTTGGACACTTTTTTTTTAGTATTAACTCTCACTTATTCTTCCCCTCCTCAAAAATTCTAGATGGTCGTAGGTCTCATAAAGCTAGGTTTTCACATTTTAACAAGTATTTGTTTTCACATCAGGTTGACTGTGTCTACTTGATCCTTCAGTGACATATTAAACAGAAAGTATCAATCATTCCTGTGGCAAGTTGCTAATGTCACATTTAGGAACGTTGGGAGAAATAATGCTGCTTTCTTGTCCCCCCACCCCATACCGGATACTGAGTCTCCTTTTTCAAAAAAAAAAAAAATTCAGATTCCTAACCTAAGAAGCATCAGTTTCCTTGACAAAAGCAGGACATCTGAAAACAGATATCTTACAGTCTAATGAAAAAAAATTTTAATGTAGCTCCAATATCAACAGATTATTTTCTCAGTCAATTCAATAAATATTATATGCATTACAGCTCAGTGGTTGCTTGTCATGGGAAGGACCTAAAATTATTCTACAAAAAGCGTGACATTTAAGATACAAATTTTTAAAAGGAAATAAAACATGGGCCTAGAGTAATCTTAAATTCTGAAGTGACAATAATTCATGCATTCATATTCCATATGAGGGATCATAACATCAACTTCTACTTGGTTTTAGTGCTTATAATGTAAGTACATCCAACGACTTACTGAGCCAAATTACTGATATATTCTGTGATTTTTTTTTTTTTTCTCCAAACAGATCAGCCTTTCAACAGATAAACTAGAGGTACAAAATGCAAGGTAGAGATTAACACCTGAAAGTCTTATAAAATGAGTCAGCTTTGTCACCTTTCAGGCACTTTCTATTTTAAAGAAGTTCTGAAACATAAAATACATTCTCTTTAATATTAAAGAATGCATTCCACTATCATTTTGTGCCCTGTACTTTCCTTAAACCCTAAGACATGTTTGGAAAAGGGACTGTTTTCTTCATATTCCCAACTGTTTTTACTAATTGTTTTTACCAGTTTTTACTAATTGTTGTTTATATAAATATAGCCAAACACCTATAAGTACTCCTTTAATCACATGCCTACACTCTGTCTATGAAGACTACTAATTAAAATATGAATTGCAATTTAGTTAGTGAACCAGACAAAAGTTTCCTCATTTACCTAAATAAAGACCAAACTTGATTCTGACTGATGTAAGGGTTGACCTTCAAAACTAACCGCAAAGAATCAGAAAATAGATGCTTTATTTGGAAAAGAAAGTTAATCATTGCTGTTCACATAATAATTATGTCTCATATAAAGACACAGATACTAAGGTTACATTTAGAAACATGTTGTTCTTGTAGGGTGCTTTTGAACTACTATGACTTAGCTTTTTGCTGCCTTTACACTGTAAAACCAGTTCACTTTGGGACCAAGAGAGTAGATTAAAAAAACATTTTTGAAGTTTCTCCTTCCCTCTATACAGAGAGGTGCACAGAGAACACCACACACAATAAAACTGTTATTGGAACTACTGCTAAATCAACCAAGTTACACATGGTCAGCATTTATTTTTAAAAAATCTGGTTTAGGTACCTCACTTCCAGGCACCAGAAAAATTCTAGTCCAGGTTCCCAACTGTTATATTTAACAGGAAATGTACAACACGTGTCCCTAGCTTGAAAAGCTATACAATGAAAAAAAGTACAGTTTCAGTAATCCAGCAGCAAATATTCATTGTAATTTTAATAATAACTAGTTTCAACATACATTAGGCACTGTTAGGAAAGTCTTTGGGCAAACGCACATGCCCCTGTTGATCAGGGATCTATTTCTATTCTGTCAAAACCACCTTAGCTGTATATAGACATGCTCCTTTTAAGATGTCATTCCTTCTGAACTTCCGCAGAGTAATTGCGGAATAGCTGCATACAGCAGAGCAGAAATTCTCTTCAGTTTTAGGAATCACAAAGCAAGTATTGCTGCTAGATGTCTTTATTTTCCTTTAACAAAATACACAAAGGCACAAAATTCACTTATATCTTGTCATTATTGTACAGGTATAAATAGTGCTTTGTATTCAAGTACAATCAAGTGCAGATACTTTCTATATTTTATGTAAACACAAAACAGTTTTGTATGTACGTGCCTCTGGTTCATCTGCAATGCAAATACCAAAGGAGATGCCATTTATCTGAGTGCCATTTAACTGAATTCTGTCAAAAAGTTAGATAATGAATAACATTAACACCACTGCAATGACACTTCCATACGCTTAAGTCAAACGTCAGATGACACTTTAGCTTGTAAACATTTGTGTATTTAAAATGTACTCCATTCATTTTAACAGGGAAGCATTAAAAAGTATCTTAAGTTCACTAGACGAAACTTACTAGGTCAGTCACTGCCAGTAATTGCTCTTTGTGTGACAGCTAGAGAGATGTCAAATTATAGGTCATCCTTAGCAAAGCTTATACTTTTAAGTTTTTAAATATGCAAACTGAATGACGGGTACAACTGTTAGACTTCAACCAACTACACATTCTGTGTGTTAACTTAAAGACACATGCTTAATTTACAATACTCACTTTTACACATAGCCTTGACATACTGTGGCAGTTGAGGCAGTTTAAGCTCAAGCGAGATTTTTAAGTTGTACCATTAAAAAAAGCTCACCTGAATAGTAACAACAGGCATGAACAAAGCTAAAAACTAGCTACAGAAGGCACTTGTAGTACTTTATTCTGCTTTCATTAAAGATTCTTCACTTTGTTCAGCTGAAATAGACTCTATTTCAGAGTCTTCAGTTGTCAAAATATTTTCTGCCTCTTTTTCAACTTCTTCAGCTTGCTTATCATTTAGCTGCTCAGGACTTGGTGCTTCATCATCAGTCTCATTTGTCTCAACAATCTGAGCCATGTCTTCTTCAGATTCTGTTAAAAGAAACATGATGAAATAACCATTCCCAGAAATAAGAGGTAGTTAATATTCTTAAAAAGCAAACAAAATAACATTTTGCAATCACACACAGGTTTTGACTAGTCACTGCATGAAGTGCTCAACTGCTAAAACCTATTATTTTTCTAACAAGAGGGTCACAGATAAAACTTGTAAAATTTAAGAAAAAAAGAAAATACTATGGAAAAGAGTTCAGACCCCACTATGAAAATACCATTATTTGTATATATTTACCCTCAACAGAATCTTTCTAAGCTTGTTCATTAATGTGAGACAGTGCCAGAAATAAGAATGACAGTAATCTAGCTTCTTTGTGCTTGGTAATGGAAATTTTACCAACTGTATTTTTGTGTAAGACTTCAATCTGCACACAGAACCTAAACATTCTATTTGGTGGAAACTACTTCAAATATAAGGAGCCAGAAAACAAAAAAGATTAGAATTATCTAGTTCTCAACATCTCAAGACAGCCAATGAAGATTACTGTGTATTCTCTATCTTCCCACAGGAAGTGTAGGAAGGATACAGAGGATTATCTTTACTCTCAATCTGGGAAAGGAGTTTTTGATAATAGGCATACTTTGAAGATGAAAAAATATTTCTCATAAGTACTATTTCTAAAGAAGTAAATTCTAGCTTCACAACAGGATTTCAGTAGCATATGAGAAATGAGTCACATACTGAAGTAAGCAAAAGCACTGAAAAACTGAACACTAAGTGTTGCACTAAATGACACAAAGGTAGTGTAAGAGAGTACTATTGATAGCGGTTTATTTATTGACTAGTATTAGTCAATACTATACAGCATTAATGCATACTGTGCTGGCAAACAGTTTGCAAAACTGATGTAAAGTTACAGCTCAAAAATGTTAACCTTATACATGTTTGTAATTCCATATTTATCAAAACATGTTGGGTGTCTGAAACTAATCTGACTACTTCAGGCTGATATTCACAGAATTCAAGCAAGCCTGGAAGTTTTAGAACCATTACTCCATCCTTTTGGGTCATGATGTACAAGAGTAGCTGCTGCACACCCTTGTCCAGCAGACCTGGCACAACTGCCCTCTGTCACCAGAACTCAAGACCCCTCTTCCCACACACAGCTCCATCTAGCTAGTTGCAGACTCCACTTCAGACTGCCCAGTGCAGCCCAGCTTTTCCATTTCTTCCTCCGGCTTGATCTTCCATCTTAGCAAGTCTGCAGCTGACTCACCTCCCGATTCAGCTTCCTTCCCTGCTTTCTCAATCATTGGCTGCTCAACACCTGCCCTGGCTTCTTGTCCCAAAATTTCTCTGGAGCCATTTGTCAGATGGTCAATCCTCCTATTTCTGCCCAAGCAAATTAATGTTCCCACTTTCTTTCCAGACTATCCCACTCTCCCTTCCTGCCCTTCAATTTCCATCTTGATCCCATCCCAGCCTGTGTTCAATCTTTATCTCCCAACTGTCAGTTTTCTTTCTGTCTCATCTCTCCATTTTTTCTTCCGCCTCAAATTCTATGAATAAGTTTGTGCCTTTTCCTGCTACAAACCCTCCACACTTGAGTTACATTCCTCCTTTATTGCTGCTGTTCAGGCTTGAGTCAAAGAAAGTATAGGATGTGAGGAAGAGACAACTCCATGCCCTCTCAACACATTTGTAGCATAGCCCAACCATTACTTATTTACAGTTTCAGTTCTGCAGTCCTCAACTGAATGATGGTTAGCACCCTGGAGAAGTGTTTTCAGTCTTATTAAGGTAAAGAGATTATTCAGTCTGATGAGAAGGATGCCAAGCATCTACAGGTTTGAGGACAACCCCAGGGACAGTCAGCCACTAGCAGAAGTAGAAGCTTCTAATGAAAAGGAGAAATCCTGATCAAATGCATGTTCTAATATTCTATATTCAAAGGAACAGAAGGATGCTGCCTTCAATTTTATATTCTAGAACATATGGAGACACTGCTCCTCTAAGAAAAAAATTGTCTGGTATATGGCTTTTCCCTTCACCCTGTTCTTGATTAGACTTAGTGAAACTCTCCAGAATATACAGTTAAAACAAACTTACATGGAAAATTTTGTTCTAATAATTAAGTCTGACAAACTTAAAGAACTAAAGAGTAGGTCCTTTAAATGAGTAGTCAGGGCAATCATAGCAAGTGGTGCTACTAACTCCAACTATAAACATGACTGACATTCATTAAACTTCTACACCAATTCCATTTTAGACACACTGATTAATGGAAAGCTTGCCTAGTCAACTTGATCTCAATATTGCATGATTTAAGTTATTGCAAGAGCAGTAGCTAACAAGAGAAAGCCCTGACCATAAACTTAAGATGACGAAAGAAAATTAGTGTCCTTAATCCATGATTTAACTGAAGAATGTAGCTACACATACATGATCTCAACCACAAAGAGCCCAATGCTGGTCTGAGGCAAGTTTGAGAGCTATATTAATGCAACTTTTAAAAACCTGCTCCTGGCTACAGCAGTTGCCTTTCCCCCCCAACACTCCTACTTAATGCTCAGCACTTAGAAAGCATATCTGCTTCACACTAAGTAGTCAGCTATTCTCGCAACAAGTGGCATTTCACTGTATAACCAGTGAAATCACAATAATGCATCACTATTAATTTAAGTAGAATGTGTATGTCTTAAGCAGAAATTCACAAAATATGGTACAAAAATAATTCCACTAAAATATAGTTACTTGTACTTTCAAGACCTTTGGGACAAGTTTTCTTCACTACTGCAGCACCCCATTAGGACTGACTTTCACACAGTTGCATGTGTCTTAAATATCTTTGGTGAAGCGCATGTTCCTTATAGTCTGTGTTCATGGTTTTAATATCACAGAAAGCTATTATGAAGATTTTGAAAAAGAAGCCAGATAATAGCATAGCATTTGATTCCCTGTACCCTTTCCATCCTACCAAGAAGGCAAGCTACATTGTTTAGCAAAACTGAACTGTGGTAGACTGGAAACAATATATTTCTAAACGAAAAGAACTTGTTTGCAAGTCACTAAACTCAAGCCATATTAGCTGAACTAAGGAAAGATCACAGCAAGCAGAAACTCACATCTTTGAAAGGAAACAATTGCTTACAAAAAAAATGTAGTGGGCTCATACTGTCCTAAGAAAGTAAAGCATATTTGGTAAAAAAGCAAGCCAAATATCTGAAAGACAAAATTACTCCAGTCCATTTAAAAAAAAAAAAACCACACCAAAAAACCCACCACACACATTAAACTCAGACCATTCTAACCAGAAAAAATACTCAAGCTTATTTCTCAGTGCTTTGTCCTCAACCAGTTTTATTCCTAGCTGGAAGTTTCTGCTCCATCTGTAACACTCACCCAAAGCAAAGTTCTACTTTCGGTAAAACTCAAATAGGCACACATTTGAATCAGCATTACTTCTGGAGGACAGCATTACTGTGAACACTTCTGTTGAACAAACCAAGTTTCTGCATCTGCCTTTTAAATGGAACGCCTTTCAAATAAAGTAGCAGTTGCTGTATTCCAAGAATCCTTGAAAATGACATAGCACTGAATCATCATTAAGTATTTCATCAAGATTGTCAAGGAATTCCATGAAAATCTGGAGACACAGGAAGCTGTCTCCAAAAAGTGCTGACCACCGTGGTGAAATCTGAAGTTCAAAGGCATCTAATGAATATATCTGAACATCCGCACTAGATATTCACCACAAAACACTGAAGCAGTCAGATTTTGTTTCAACCTTCAAAACACTGCTAAATGCTAAACCTGAATCAAGAACGCAGCATAACAGTACCAAATACAGGCAAGGCAAAATTAATCAAGAGAATAAGAGTGATTAGTGATGGCTTTTTCGGTACGATCCAAACATTAATACTTCTAAGAGAACTGACTAGCCTTTGATGAAAAAGATTCAAGATTGAGCCATTTAAGAAAAAGTTAAGGAAAGAACTGATGGACATAGTTTCATTCTGGTAATAAATTCCCGAGTTACTCTGCTGAACAAGGAAGCATGATGTTCGTGTCAGTAATCTGCATCATACTGACAGCTGACGACTCCGTATTTCCAGAGAATTAAAAAAATCCAAGGTTCAGTGTGAACAGCACTCCCCATAACCATTCTTCAGATCTCTTATCCACAGGAGTTGCATGTAACATGCTTGTCACTGCATAAGCACACAACTGAAAAAAGATTCAGCTTCATGCTCTACTCATTAGTAAAAGTAGCTGACTGGTAAAAAAATATTTATAGCACTTCTGTACCACATTAGCTTGCAGTTTCTTTGAGCTATACAGCTACGGTTTAAATGAGTTACAGATAAGAGTTGGATCTCCCTGTGCTGTCAACACTGTGGTGAAGTTGGTTTCCTGATGTTAATGTTTGTCTATATCTGCAAGTGAAGATATTCTCTATTCTTGCTATGACAGCAGCTATATTACTGTAGTGAACAAAAGCCTTCCCCAGAGTTATACCTCAGTGATAGCTTTATACCTTAAACTTACAATCAAGGAATATATTCATTTATTAATAAAGCCCAACTGCCTGTAAGCAGTTATGTTTCAAATTAGCATTCTGATGAAAGAAGTGATTTACTGAAAAAGATATTTTCTCATTTGTAAGAGATTACTTAGTGGCAAGTCGCAGGCAGTTAATGCACAGTGACAAACTGATACAGTGCTGGCCTCTTCTACATCAACAACACATTTCTCAGATATTAGTTGTGTAAAATATTAACACATACTCTATTTCTGGCTGCTTACTAATTATCAAAACAGAATGGTTTATGTAATCTTGGAGATTAAATATTCAGAAAAGATCAGATATTTAAGCTAGGTAAAACCAAAAGTCAGCATACCAGTTACTTATTTCCTATGTCTCTCGAAAAATTTCACCATACACTTCCTAGCAGCAAAAATTTTGCACAATTTCCACTTCAACATCTCAAGTGCCTAATGAAAGCCTCACACTAATTCTTAAGGTTTTACATTTTTTACAACATCTATAAACTGACTCAGCAGCACAGACCCAGTAAAGGCGTAGTTTGATAAGCATTTCCTTCAATAATACCAACTTAATTAGCACCCACCCACCCCCAAAAACCTTTAAAAACCTGCAGTTATGGATACTACTCAGAAGCCCTCGAGGCACACACCTCCAAGAGCTGAAGGACTTCCCCATTTGATTCATGCAGAAGAAATAAACAGAGTTTTGAAGACCCCAGTAACAAATGTTGTCTCTTCTAGAAGAATCTTCTAACTTTAAAAGTAGCCAGAGAAGAAGCTACTAACCTACCCTCCACTCACTGAAAAGATGATCAGATCATTTGAGGGCAAAGATGACATTTGCATCATCTTAGCTTCATGCATCTGATTTCAGTCTTACTCTCATGTTAGTAATAGTACTTTCAATGGAGTAAGAGTATAGTATGGCACAGGAAGAAAGCAAGTTTTCCCTATATGTACCCACACCAGACCACACCCAGAGATGGCTACAGTTTGATGACTGCTCTACCAGTCTCGTGCAGCCTTTCCATGCCAGAAAGTAAAGGCCAATGTCATTTTGTACGCCCTGTTAAAGATAATCAAGCAGGAACATTCTTTCTGTTACACTGAGAGTTTCCCCACACACGGTGTTTCTAGCCTGAATCTCAGGGCTGTACACTCTCTTTGATAGCTTCCCTCCATGATCCCTGTTTAAACTAAGGTAAAGTCCCATCAAGTACTCAATAGCACATCTAACTGGAGATTCTCTAATTATAATTTCTGGAGTATTTTAGAACATTGCATCTTCCTGTTGGCTGTACACCAGATGCCTACTGTATCTGCAGACTATAAAACGTCTCAAAAGGAACTACGTTAAATTAAAATTGACAATTTGTCTTTGAACTCCCTGATTTTAAACAAGGCAGTTTTACTAGATTTTCCTGCCCTGAGGAAAACAGCAAAAGGAACAAAGGCAGAAATTCCAACACACCTCAATCAAATGACCTGCTGAACACAGTGAAAGTTAACCACTTAGGGACATACTCCTTTCTTAACTATTTCTGTAATTTACAGTGCTATTTTCTACCTGTTTATCAGTAACATTAGAGTGAAAATTTTTGATATGCCGTGATTTGCATGAGACATTGCCTAAGAAATTTTAAGGCACAGGACAGAAGACAATAGCATCAACAAGCTAAGCTAGCAGCAGGGACAAGAAGAATTGAAAAAATATAAACTGCACCCACGATGAAGTTGAATAGACTATTTCAGTTGGAAGAGACCAACAATGATCATCTAAGTCCAGCTGCCTGACCAATTCATGGCTGGCCAAAAGTTAAAGCATGTTATTAAGGGCATCGTCCAAATGCCTCTTGAACACTGACAGGCTTGGGGCATTGACCACCTCACTAGAAAGCCTGTTCCAGTGTTGAGACCTTAGTCTTATAAAAACTCACCTAGACGAAGAGCTAGAATACAGAGGGGGATTTCATTAGACATTAAAAAAAGAGCAGACTTCATGAGATTAGCACATACCTTCTGTCTGTTGAGTCTCCTGGGGCTTTCTCTCTCTAGGTTCTAGAGGCTCAGTTTCAGATTGCAATATTGTAGACTGCTTTTTTTCAAAACTGAAGTCTGGAAGCCGTGGAGCCTGAGGTCTAGTTCTTCTTGCAGGATTCAGGAAAAAGCAGTAAGCACACCTAAATGCTACAGAAAAGCACACTCAACAAGTAGCCTCACTAATTAATTTCACATTTCACCTTTATTCCTACACTATGACTGTCCAAAATACTAAAAACAGAAAATTAGAAGTCTATCAGTACCTGAGAGTACCTCCATCAAATTTACACAAGCTGTTCCATATAGCCCCATTTTTAACTTCAGCATATGTTTGCTTCTCAAAAACCTGTTTGCTCTCAGCTCTGCTGCACTTACAAGTACTGCCCACCACTGTGAAAGATTTGACCACAATGAACAAAATAATGCAATTCAATACAAGATGTTGCCACATGGTGTTCTTCTATTCTTCCCTACAAAATAATTAAATTGGCAGATTATTTCCTCCCCCACCTTATGATGCCACTTTCCTCACCCTTTGAGTAAAGGGATGCTATGGATTCTACAAGCAGCATGTCTCACATTGCTTTTTGAGGAACATTCTGCTCCAGTTGTGCTTAATTAAGAACAGGCAGTTTTGTTCTGGATAAGTACTGGATACCACTTAATAGTTAAACACATCTACCCCCCCAAGGCCGGGGGGAAGTGGCAATTTCTTGCACAGTTGAATTGTGAACTCAAGCTAAGATGACATATTGACTACTTATCTTTGGTTCCATGGGAAATGTTCAGCTTATTCTTATAATTCTATGTATTTACTCATAAAATCAAGCAAAACAAAATGAAATAGAAATGAGGGAATCTTGAAGTCTTCTTCGGCATCAGGCTTACACTTGTGGTAGAAAGGAGGCAAAATAAGACATCTGTGTTCAATAAAGAGCTGCATCTGTCTTAAGTTACTGTCAGCCATAAATTCACATATAGCCCCCTAGGGCTTGTTCCCACTCATTTTCTGATACCTCCCCAAGATCTTCTTGCCAAAGCAAAAGTTTGTTTAAGTTCTGGTAAAAGAGGCATGCTTTAATGTCAGATAGTTTCTCAGCATAAAACCCTTCTGAGAACCATTCATAGCCAGTAGCAATTCTCAGGGATGTGTTGGAGGAGGCTTATTTCTACTGAATAGTTTTCTACACATGAAATCCTTGGCCTGAAGGTTGCAATGAAGTACTTCTAAGTCTTGAAGTGAATCTTAAAGTACAGAGTAATAAGTTACCATAAAACTGTTCCCATACGAAGTGGCATTTGACAGTGTCAGTGAAGTACTTAACTGCAACCAAAATAATGTATGATGCATATTAGTTATGAAACACAAGCCAACTACTAGAGAGTCTACCACAGACTAGCTCTTACCTATGTATTCAAACTCCTCTTTCAAAGCCATACCATTGTGAGAAAAACATTGCTGACATATAAGGGCATACCTAGAAAACATGAATAATATATAATTACATACCTTTGAGTAATAACACACTGAATTGAGACACACTTTACTTTAGATATTGACTAATAGCTTATTTACCTTTAAAAGTGTTTTCCACAGTGAAATAATTATCATTTAAAGCAAACTAAATCTGCATTAAATAATAGTTTTCAAAGTTGTTTAAAACCAGTGAAGCATTCTTCGCTACAATTTAAACCTCATGGTTCAACATGTTTTTAATATCACTGTCAGAAAATAACATCCAAATTAAGTTTACATCTCATTAGAATACAGTCAATACATAGAGTGACCGTGGTTAAGATGGAAGTTCTGGTATGTTTGGACAGTTCTGAAGGCAATTTGAAAGCATTTATAATGGTAATAAAGATAAACTACTAAGATAATAAATTTTAATTTTTTTTTAGTTCAAAATATAATTCATTCACCCACTTGAGTATAGATTTTTCTTTGTATCACATGGCTAATACCACACAAAGCAGAGGTTAATTCTGTCAAAATGTTACTATTTTTTTCCTACAAAGCGATTTCAGGCAAAGCACTGAGAAAGGACCATTTCATTATGAAAATTTCAGACAGATTAATTTGCAATTCTTTTAACCTTAACACTTTGACCTGATTTTAAAAACTTAAGAAGCTCTTCTCTCAACTGTTTAGGTATCTTCTTTAGCAAGATTTTACCTGTTCTGAGGACCATCGCCAACCAAATATTCAATAACTCTATCCACAACTCCTCTTTCTCGTGGAAGAATAGGCCTTGCTAAAGGAGGGCCTGGAGGATGAAGACCTAGGAAGACAAGAATTATGTCAATTATTTGCAACTATATTATTTATATATAATTTGATATTTCACTGTGTATGCTAATGTACTAATATAACTGTATCTACTTAATATACATGGCCATATTTCTTAGTCCACTAGGAAAGCTGTAAGATTTAAATGCACAAGTTCCTCTTTTGCTACTTTAGCTTATGATCTTATTAAATTACACTACTTTTACACCTTGGATATGTAATTAAATTTATAATTTCCAATGAACTTAAGGCATCAATAGTATTTAACAATCACTCACAAATAGAGGCTTTTTCAAAGAAAACTTATTTGAGTTTTGTTCATATACTCTCAATTCTGCATATTCAGCACTTCAAGTTTACACCAATAAATCTGGTAAAATCAATTACAACAGTAGAAGAACTAAAGATGTTACTAAGAAGCACCCACTGGTTTCTGTGTAATTACTATACTGCATGAGCATTCTCTCAGTGTGGCATTTTGGTAATCCCATGTTTTATGCAAAGTTGGATATTTTCATATTTATGCTTAGTCAAAGAAGGCAGAAGGCCACTGTTCAGATCTCATGTGTTTAGCAAACTACTATCAAAATAAACTCCGTTAAGAACAGGTAACTTTAGTAGGTGGTACCACCCTTTTCACCTCTGTTTACATATGGCAGTTGAAGTAGACCAGTGGCACAAACTTGTCTTTCCACAAAGTTTAAAAAACATCTGGTCAATTGTACAAGACCACTGCAAGCTGCCAATTTCCATTTATGTAGCTTTGAGTTATCATGTTTACCTTTCTAGCCTTAGAACATGATAGGCATAATGAACAACACACAATTTGGTAAGAAACTAAGTCTGAATCATTCATATGTGACCATTCAAATAACTAAGTATCTGGAACTTCTTCCCAAGGCTACACACCTGGCCAAGAGACATTTTACACAAGCACAGGAGATATTAAGTTACAGTACTTTCAAACAGATACCAGAGAGATAGTCTTGAATGCAAGATAATTAAGTGAGCACTCGGGGGTGAGGGGGACACTTAAAATGTATTTCCATGCAACCTTTATGAATTAATTTCAAAGGCCACAAAAAGGATGCTTGAGTAGGACAACAAACCCGTCCTTTCAGAACTCTGAAACTGGAATAAAATTGTCAGCTTCAAGTCACCTGAAGACAAAATTATGAAACCAGGTGGATAAGACTTAGTTTAACCCAACAACAAAATTACTTGTAATAATGCAAAAGTCCTACTCAAGCTCAAGATAGTTAAGAAGGTTAGACAAAAAAATTCAACTAATATTTGCAGGTTTTGTACTGAAATGAGCATATGGTAATCTGAAGCCATGCAAGAACTAAGTATATTTTATTCGAGAAGTAGAATTCTCAAGGCTCAAAAAGTAACCTGTGTTTTCTCAGGGAAGAGTTCTGGCTTGTAGCTATTCTCACTATATCCAGTAAAAATAGGTATAGAAGAGGCATGGCTTAAAAGAGAGGCTTTTAGTGACCACAAATTCAGCCTTCAATCCTTTTTTTCAATTTGCTGTATGCTCCCAGTATTTTTCTCAGGAAAATGTGTTTCACAGAATCCCCCATAACGCCCAGTAAACAAAGATGAAGCTAAAGGGTAAAACAAACTAAACCCACTGCCTGAAGAGGCAAAAAGGATTTTTTAAAAATCTAAATAAAGGACTACCAAAAGTAGAGTTTGTTGGCAAGTTAAACTCATTCAGAAGGACATTTAATTGAAAGATACCATAGAAAAAACAGTGGACTTCAAGGTTCTCAGAAGACAGATTTAGCTTTCTTGTAGCACCTTAGCTGCAGACAGCACCAGGACACGCGCAGCCATAGCTTCCAACCCAACCTATACTCTTTCATAAACATATGCACAGAAATAACATGTGCCTCAGAGCATACACAGGCAAAGACAACACAGCAAGTCTTACTATTTGATAAGGTGATCCAAGATAAGGCTTTTAGTTTAAATATACCATTAAATGTACCCACCGGAAATTACCGTCTCAAGCCTTCTACCTTTTAACCTTCACAGACTGGAGCAAAAAAGAAAAAAAGAGTAAGAGACTAACTTATGGCAGAATGTGCTACATTATGGTAAACCTCAAGCTGAATGCCATGTACAGCTAACCTCCATCTGCTATGGCAAACATCAGAAATACTGTAGGAATCAAACATTTTCAGTAGTGCCCTCGAAGTCCTACACATAGCATGAGACTAATCTTGCCATTAACGCTGCAATATTTCTAACAGCACAGCCTTTCAAAACACCTCTCATCAATACTGGATAATTGACCTATATGGACTGCCCTAATCTTTACAAGCACAATACAATTCGGTCAGAAAAATCATAGAATCATTAAGGTTGGAAGAGAGCTCTAAGATCACCAAGTCCAACTGTCAACCCAACACCACCATGCCTCCTAAACCATGCCCTGAAGTGCCACATCTACACCTTTTTTTTTTTTAAACACCTCCAGGGATGGTGACTCCACCATCTTAGCAGCCTGTTCTGATGCTTGACCACTCTTTCAGTAAAGAAGTTTTTCCCTAATATCCAATCTAAACCTCCCCTGACACACTACTGCAATTTACAACCCTTCAATAAGCACAAAAAACACCTTAATGCTCAACAAAAATGTTTTTAAAATAACCCTTATTTTCACAAGCAAGAGAACTAGGTTCAGGAGATATCAATCAGTGAATGCATTCCCAAGTTATTGCTGTATTCCATTAACAAGCAGGAACCCAAAGAAAACCCTCACAGCAGCAAGGCAGAACAAATTCAGTACAACATAAACTGGACCTAATGCTTCATTTTACAGATTCTGAAAGAGCTGTCCAGAGACGAGTTCAGGCAAAATGCATTCGCTAAAGCTTCACTAAAACCTGAAAGACCCAATACTTCCATTAAAAAAAAGTGAGTGGAGAACATCTGACATAGGTGTGAAGTAAAGATCTGGAGCACTGATATTATCTGCAATAAAGTTAAAACTCTAGAATAATTTTGTGAATACTGGCTAACACTCAAAGGTGTATTTAGCCCTATATTCAGAACACCACATTTTCATATGATCTGTATATCACCAATACATGAAAAGATTGTAGAAGTTAATAAACAAGGTAAAAAATAAAGTTACCTAAGAATGAAACATCACAACATGCTCCAAGAACAACTTCAATTACCTGCCTACTAATAACTCAGACCAACCATCTTAGTTCTCATGCTGTTATGGACACTAGTAATTAATATAAACATCAAAAGCAATCATTGTTGAAAGACTGGTCATTTCTGCAAAGCCTGGCAAACTCTCAACTACCTGCTGGTTATTAATTTTCAAACATATGGGAGCTCTGTGGTAATGCACATTAAATTGATTCTCCTCACAAAATATAGTATCATGAAAATGAATTATTAATCTTCTCAAAGTAGAGATAATTAAGGCTATTCATATTTGTTGCAAGCCATGCATAAACTTAGACACAACGATATTACTCTTACAGATCCTGAATTTACGTACTTTTCACCACAACTACATGACAGATTTTATATGCCTGAAAGGTTTGGGGAAATTCAAGGGAAAACAGGGCTTCCGCAATAAGTGACAATTGTGGCATCTTCCATTGCCATCTATGACACATTTGGTCAAAATATCAATTATTAGTGGAAAAAAATATGTACCTATGAAGCACTATCACAAAAACTACATTAAATATTTTAATTAACAGGCTTGGCAACTGTCCTTTCAAGCAAGTCCATTAATTTTTTCTTCTTCCTCTAAACTATTTCTGCAGTAAAGGCTGAATTTCATTGAGTTTATTTAACATGCCTGAATCTTCCCCTAAGAATAAAACTATAATATAGCTGATATTATTTTATTGTATAGACAGCTTCTTAAATAACAAGCAGCACACAATTTTGAACTCAAGGAATTTCCAGTAAGCAGGTTTCAGTAAACATTGTTTGTAACCAAATGACCAATTTCCTGGTACAAGGAGCTGATTTCTGGTACTTCAAGATAATCAAGACTTACTAATAAATTGCCTTTACAGTCCACTTCACTAATAAAAACAATTTAGCAGTTTCATAATACAGGTAAACAATAACTAACAAAAATAAGGCTTAATGGACTCTGCAGAGAAGTGAGTGACCACAACTTTTCATGACAAGTTTATTCCACTACACTAAACACAAACAGTTATTTTACCATTCAACTGCCCAAGACCTTCCATTAAGAGACTGGGAGTCAATATGTTACTTATAGTCCTACTCTTAGATTGTATCATGGAAGTTAATAAGCAAGGACATACAGTTTGTAAGTCAAAGTTAAAGATCAGGAACACAGGGCAGAGAAAAATATTCTTGACCACAATATAAAGAGCAAAGAACTATTCCACATTACAGTGGTGCTCAAAAGATTCTTGGCAAGTTGCATCCCTTCTGTTTTCAAGGCAGCATTTCATTTCTTTTCTTGCCTTGTGATCCAACTTGCCAGACATCCTGCAACAAATGAAAGGCCTGGCGCTAACCCATACACAGCTTTACCATCCATGAGGAGAATGAGAACCACGCTTCCTTGTTCAACTCTCAGATTTTGCTATCCCTCCTATGGAATTTAGTTCATACTCTATTCAATAAAGAGCATCCCATCTGAACACCAAGACAAAAATCAAGCAAAAAGCATTTTCAGGATATGAAACAAAATTTTAAGGAGCACTCATTTCTACCAGATTTCAACCTGTTGCTAAACTTTTGATTCTTGTACCAAAATAACAATGCTATTTTAGAAGAACTCAGCCACAACATAGACAACTTTTCTGGTGTATTTGGTATTTTACACTTAAATCTATGAGTACAGATTGCATGACTATACCTCCTAGCATAAAAGTTTAAATAATGTCAAGATGCATGTTAAAAAACGTGCAGGGTTTAGTGAGAAACATGAATGTATTCTGAAAGTGTTCTCCTCTGTACCTGATTTATATAAGTGTAGAGCTCTTCTAAACTAGGAACGTAAAAAGGTATGCTATATTGTTGACTACAGAGTACTGCAAAGTTTTATTGCCATTTAAACAAAGAAGCCATAACAGTTAAATGAGCTCAGGCAATAGGTTTCAGCATCAAAAGGTGCCAGCTGTAAAGAGTTATGGCTAATTGAATATGGAGCTCTTGCTTAATCAGATAACTGCTCTGCTATTTCCAAATGAAATGCCATTTCCATACTGTCTAAAAATGGCCTATTTTATTGGTAACCAGAGAAAACAATATAAACTGTAAATAAAATTAAGTGCTCTGTTTACCCATTCCAGGCACTGAAGTAGCAGGGGATCCAGGCCGTCTTGGTAAAACATTTGACTGCAAGGATGGCACAACAGTTCTTTCTGGGGGTCCACTCGGAGCTGATGTGTCTCTCTGCAGACTAGGAGATGCCTGAACCAGTGATTTTGGAGAGCCTTGTTTAGGAGTCGCAGGCAGGGGCACAGAAGCACTTCTTTGAGCTGTGGTCCTCTGACGGATTTCTGAGAAGAACATGTGCATACTGAATGTAACATCTAGCATTATAAACAAGAGATTAGTAGAAGTACATTAATATTGTTATTCCTATCAGCGAATTGCAGAGTCAAACAAAACTAGAAACATCTATAACGAAAGATCACCAGCTGCCTGGCTGAGCTTGCCATAGTAAAACCCACACACAGAATACTGTATTTTAATAGCAATAATCATTAACTGATAAATACTTAGGGCAAAATCCTTCTAGAATAAAGTTAGTCGATACCTACACCTTATGATTCTGTTCTCTAAGGCAGAATGTTGGAGATGTGAATAGCTAGATTCAAACCACAATATACAGACATAACTGACCACTGGTTTTACTCTACGGTTTAAACATGCTTCCAAGTACTTAGCTTTCTGAGACCAAAACTATTCAGTCAACGTCTAAAATATCCAGACTAAGTGCCCAGAGTTATCAAAAAAATTTCAGATTGGATAAGTTACAGTTCTAAAGCCAGAAGAAAACATAATGCTTCACTCAGATCATATAGTTTTTTTCACTTTTTCAGCAACCCTACCAACAAGCCATGTACCTGGATTGTCACAAAGCAAGAACAGGCTCTGCTCGAACATGTCCTTCTTTTTGCCTCTTCTCACTCCACTATCAGAGGTGTTATTAAATCACTATTAAGAAAAACTTAACAGGTTTCCTCAGTTATGCTTAGCTGAAGCCAGAGTTTTCATTTACTGGGATCATATTCCAGTTGGTGTTATATATTAAGATTTGGATATTACATTATTAATGCAAACCTGAAGTTCCATTATATTTATCTGTGAGTTTTTCCCCCCCAAACAAGCCAGGAACAGCGCTCAAGAACAGCAGTCACTACCATCTATTTCTCACCCCATCTACATCTAACCACCTCTAGGGAGCCTTTGAAATACACTACTGCAACAAATAAATTGAAATGTAACCCTGATTTTAGGGCTGCAGACATTAACATGGTTAACAGGTGACAGCCTAGTCTCCAAAAGGTACACCTCAAGAATGCCTACACCTAAGGCTATAGTACACTACAGAGTTCATGTCTAGCACCCACGTTAGTTTGAACAAGCCTGCTTGTCTTACTTTACAACAAATGCAATTTAACATTAGAATTGGACTTTAAATTCATCTCCCCAAGTTCCAAGATTGGAGAGACCTTACCTGCTGACTTTGTGTCAGGCTGGAAGAGTATAATTCCTTAGCAGGCAGTTTACAGAGAGATAGGTGTGCTGAAGTCTGAAGGCATGAACCTTGTCCCTGAAAGTACAACACTGTCACGCTAAGTTTCTGTATGGGCTGGCGGAGGCAGGGAGTGTGCCACATCAGCTTACACTAGCTAAGAAGGAGTTGCTATCACTGAAGTACTGGGTCAAACATAAAAGTTCTGTTGGAAAATCACCAACATCTAGTGCCACAAAATTGCAACATACGTAGGCTATGTTCTTGCCTACTTATCTGTACAGATAAATATGATTAATATACACCAGAAGAAATAATAAAAGACTCTGTGCAGTTGTCTTCTAACTGACGATACCAAAGAGTCTTACTAAAAACCCACCTAGTTCAGTTTCCTACAGAGAAGAACAAATTACTAGTTTTCCCCTGCCACACCTTCATGTGCATGACTACCTTACTTCAGGCAACTTTATCATCCAAGTTAGATCACCCAATGAGTATGAAGATTCTGTATTTTAACTTGGTTTTAGGAAGTAAAGTTTGTCACCTCACTATTTAAACTATTCAGAATCTGGAAACCAGGATAAATTGGTGAGGTAGTTGCAGAAACTCCTTTAAGATTTTCTTGGTCACTTGTTTTAGTTTTGAAAACTGCTCCTGTGTTGAAAATTTTATTTTAATCAATTATGATGAACCTCACCTTTGACACTTCTTTGACAGCTTTTTGTGAGAGGCCTTAGTAGTAACCTTTCAAGTCTAACTACACTAGAATAATTGCATCATCCTCTTCATGCCATCTGACCAACAGGCATGACTATTCTACAAATATATTGTTTCTGCCCCGTGATTTATTTAACCATATGTTCAAGTTTGTGTTATAGTTTCCATTTATGTACTAGGTTCAGAAAAAAAATCAAGCTAAAGGTATGTATTTTCTCAACTCTTCTCAGCTGCATAGATCTTTTTTTTTTTAAAGAGTGATAAATATGAAGCCTAACTCTACTTG
Source organism: Phalacrocorax aristotelis (assembly GCF_949628215.1). NCBI lineage: Eukaryota > Metazoa > Chordata > Aves > Suliformes > Phalacrocoracidae > Phalacrocorax > Phalacrocorax aristotelis. Next base: position 25,451,416 of record NC_134280.1, read on the forward strand.
TTCCAAGATCATTTTAAATATCTAAGAAAAGACGTTTTAATCCACTGCTAAAATCTTCATTCTTTTTCATTACAAAGCCTGCTTTATTATGGTTTTACATATAAATTTGTCAAAGATCATGACTATAATTTCTGCATATGGATGTTACTTCTACATTTTGAAGTGTGTCTTCCTATATCATGTGGCTTAAGCATGTCATTTTTGGTTGCTTAACTGCTCTGAGTCTGTTGCAAAAGGTCACGGATATATCCACATTTACCCTGAGCCCATAATCCACTATTCCTAAGCAATTTCCGTGCCACCTGCAAGACCTTTGCCCCTTTTGCCTGTTCTTTCTGAAGGGTCATTTTGGCAAGCTTCCTATGAAAAGACTTGAAATTTTTAAAAACTTACTGCTACTTTAATGACTCTTTCCCCATATCTTTGCTACTGCAAAGATGTTGAGCCCAAGTACTTTACAGTCAGTATTAGAGAGGTGATGTGCTTCTGTAGTTTTAGTCTCATTACAGAGTTAAGAATGCAAGACTCATTGCTAGTTTCCACAAAATGATACCAGGTTATTCACAAGGCTTTTTTTCTCCCCCTCCGCTTAGAATTTAATTTGGCTTTCATGCTATTCTTATTTCTTACTTAAGAGAACTCTCCAACACTCTGCTGCTCCCCACATAATATTAGTTACCAGAAGCACTTACATTATGAGAAAATGAGAAATGCTCTCCTTGGCAAAACCAATAGCCTATCCATCCTAATATTTCATCTCTTCAAGTGGTTGTAGATGCTATTTAACGACAACACACAAACCTGAATGATTTTGTTACCTACATCTCTGATACCACTCCCCAGAATCCATAAACCATTGTATGGGACATTAGAGTACAGCACTCTCTAATAATTTTATCATCACATGTGGACCCTGCTGCCCATGAGCTCCTCTAATTCCTTTTAAACCTTCTGTCTGCTTCCACAATAACAGCCCTAATATTATTCTGCAGTAACTGGATACAACCTATATACTTCTCAAATTGCCTTATGTTAAGATGTAACATGTTAATAACAAGTCTCTTGCAAAATTCCAGATTTTGGTAACTCAAGTTCCACAAGTCAGTTGATTAACATGTCTGTTGGGTCACAACACAAACACAATATACAGCTACTGCTGATACAGTTTTCACAAAGTTTTGCAGTTTTCCAAGTTTTTTTCTTCTCTGAATGATTTCTGTGCATCTGCAAACCAACTGTGTGAAGACAGATAAATAACTTAATAGAACTTCTATTCTTCAAGCACACTGGAGTCCAAATTCTGTAGTTACCAGCACTGAACAATACAGATACATAAGCAGACACATTACTTAACAGGGCTACTACTCACAACTGATGATACAGTATGATCTGTTAAAGAATATTAAGATATTGCCAGTGGTGAGACAGCTGTATCTTTCATGTTTACAGGCATAACTATTTTATTTCTCCCTCACTTTAAAACGCCGTTATTTTTGCACAGAAAAATACATCATTTTTAAAGAGCTAAAGCACAAGGCAGGTCAATATATAGTTCGCATAACTCGTTGGCTTTAGTGGCAAAGACCAGCCAGAATTTTTTCTTTCCCCTCATGCCTTACCCATCCCACAGCTTGCAACCATCTGTTATCACATTATTTTTAATTCAGTCACGGAGTGATCTCATTTACAATACAGCCCTGCTAACAGTTGTATTAGCACAATGAAGGGAGCAGGTATCAACAACAGGACATTGTTGATAAATATTTATTCCACTGCCAATATATACTTACTTTTCATACAACCAAAGTACTGAATAACTATACAGTCATTAACTCTATCCCTCAAAACATTTCTGAATAAAATTGCACTTAAGTTTTCAAACTCCTTTCCTTCTGGATTTCCAGGTCCTTTCTTATGCCAAACTCAAGATTCATCTGAATCATCTGTTAAAACTACAGTTATTTAAGAAGTGAACGTCAAAAAAAAATCACAAAAAACTAAATACATATGAAAATTGGGGCACTACCAGTTGTTCTTCTGAGACCCAACTCTTACGTAACACATTAAATCTTTGTACTAATTAGCATGATGCACAAGTTTCCCTTTCAGCTGGTAAGTCAAAAACATACCAATGAACTAACCTTTCATCAGCTGCCTCATACACAACCTTGTCCAATCTGATTACACATTGGTCATTAGTTACCCTCTTTTCAAAACAGGCCAATTACAGAGTTCAAGATAATTACTTCTGCTGCCTGGCTAGTCTCTGTCCAAAGTGAGCAAAGAGAAGATCAAGGAAGCTTTAATGTTAACTTGTTAACAGTATTTTACAATTCCCAATCACTATAATTCTTCTATATATTGCATACACCAAATTACACCACAAGCACATTAAGGTGTCTTCTAGTTACAGTAAGTTAAATACTGCCCAGAAGCTAATATTTGTTTTGGGCAGACATTATTTAGCATGAACAGCAATAAGCTAGCAGTTTTTTGATAGCTAAAAACAGAAGTAGATACTGCACATACCAAGAACCATTAATTTAGAAAACGTCTCCACAATTTCACAAGCTAAAGCCAAACACAGCATGTCCCTCCTGAACTATAATGCATCTACAAAATACAATAGTCTGAATATCCACTTTTACATGGATAAAAAGCAGCAACAATTCTAAATTCAATGTGTTAGAGAACAGACTGGAAAAAGAGAAAAAAGGAAGTTATGCTGCATATGTACAAAATTATATAGAATCATAGAATCATTTATGTTGGAAAAGACTCTTATGATCGTTGAATCGAACTGTAAACCATGATAACTTACAACATTTATTTTCCAAAATCCTTTCCAAGGCTAAGCCGCACTTCTATTCAGGATAAAGTAAATTGCTTTCTTTAATGTGGATGCACCCAAAGAAGTTGAATAGTGTTTGAATCAGAAGTGTACTTTACGTTTTTTTCGGTTGTGTCCCCACTTAGAGGTCCCTGGTTCACACCACAACAGAGTCTCAGAGAACAGCACTTAAATTCTTCTCAAATGAAACTAAACTGAAATATGCCCTCCAGTAGGTCCATGAGATCAGTTTACAGCTAGCCCTATAGCCCTAAACAAAACACCTAAACATATATAGTGTAGGTAAACTCCTCAGCAATAACTGTTCCACCCTACAAATCTAATCCTATTATACCACACAATGTAGGCCACAGGCTACAGTGGCTGGCTCTCAGAAATACTTCTAACTCTCTCAGAACATCTCCCTCGTAGCCCTTTATTAACAGTTAAGTCAAAAAATCAACACAACACACCATACGCTGCATCCAACTAACCTGCTTTTGACTAATGCAGAACCCTGGATCAAAAGCACACACACTGTGCTTTGTAAACACACACACAAGATTAGTTAACTCGGACTGAGCAACTCACTTGTCACCTTTGCTGCACAGCCTGTGCAGAGGGGAAGAGAACAATCCTGTAACTCCTCAACAGTTTCAAAAATGCTGGTGATATCTCTTAATAAAGCCAGAGTGACTAAAGACTTACCATTGCCTATTTAATTTATAGCTAGTTGTCTCCAGATCTTTACATAGAAACACATATTTCCAGGCAGTTTCATCCCCTGGTCAGCATTACTTGCATTCTACAAACAGATCCGTCACCCTGCTTCTGGAGCGATTTCTAACATATCTCAAGGAGAAGGATGAATAAAGAGTTAAAAAAACTACCTAAACATTACAGTTATGACAGAAAATTCTTGGCAACCACATATGAGCTGTATTAAAAACAGAACAGGGTGTCAGAATGGCCCTTCAGCCTTAAAAAACTATGAATGCCACAGAAATGGATGAGAGAGACAGGTAAGGAGCAAACTTGAGAAAAAGCTGTTGTGCCTAGGACACCAGAAGAGATAACAGCTTTACTGCTAACATACTGCACTGCAACTACTACTGTCAATGTCAACAAGTAAGAATGGGCTAAAAATGTTTTCATGACAATATGAAGCTAAGCAAGAAGAACAAAACTACAGATTTGACCATTCAGCATATAAGCACCTTTGTTAGTAAATCCAGGTGCTCTGCACACATCAAAACCAACACCCCAATAATTGGATTACTCACAAGAATTAGACACAAAGTTGACAATTCTAATATATGCTCTAAAGCAATATTTATTTTATTGAAAATTATGCACACCAGATTCTGCAGTTTATTTTGAGCACCAGCCCCTACAGGCCCGAGCTGGTCACAACAGCAAATTAGTACACTTTGAGACAGATCTTTGTAGGCATCTTCAGTATTGTAACACATGTGTGTGTTATATTGTGTTAATACTAGGATATTCAGTTTAACTACAGCATATTATACTCAACTTTAATAAAAACTTACATCATTTGTTTGCATATTTTTCTTAATTTACAAACCACATTTTTAATGCAAACATTCTACTGGGAGAGTGCAGGGGAAAGATCTTTCAGTCTTGAAGCCTGCGTGTGCAATCTAGAAACAAAGCTTCCTTGAAACACATGCAAGTTTTTTCTATTTCTTTTATTATTTTATTCAATAGCACCTTTAAATGGTTCATCATAAGTTAAAGAACTGTGCATTCTTTGCATCTAGAAGATATCCGATTTCTGCACTAGCTTTGTCGAATGTCTCCCTCCACCACATTAAGTGGTTTAAGCACTGCATTAGAAAGGTCTAACTAGCAGAAATAGAAACAGAATTGAAAAGTTAAGTCAATGATGATTACATGAGATTTGAAAGCACCTTAGTATTCTAGAAAAACTGCAAGTGTGCCACAAGAAGTTCATTTTCTCTGCTTTAGCATCAAGCAGCATTAGACATCCTGCCATCTAGAAGAGCATCAGCCTTTAGTAATAGACCCCTTGCCTGAAAAATACAGAACAGTAATGGGCAGAGTCTAACGAACAGTCTATTAACCCTAAATACAGGTCAACTGATCTACAAATTCTATCAGAGAGAGACTCCTAGAGTGGAAATTGCTATGAAAGACAAGTATCTATGCTAAAAAGCAGGCGTTTTACACAGCTATTACCTTGTCCAGGTCTTGGGGTTGCAGATGTTCCAGCAGATGTCAGTTCAGCCTCCTGCCAATTAATTATAAATAACATTATCCAAATGTTTGGCTCGATAGTACCTTTCATATTAAATCAGTATCGATATCAATACTCTTACCTTTGCACTTGATTCTGGATCAAACCTTTCAAGGATTAATTTAGCAGTCTTGTACGTTTCCTTCTCCATTACTTCCTCAAGCTGGAAACAAAGGGTTCCATGCATCAATACAGAATTCTGCAAAGCATTTTCCCCCCATATCCTCCCATTTACAAGCAACTTATTAATGTTACCAAAAGGTGAAGCTCAGTCCAATGAACTAGTAGCATGTTCAGATACCTGCTGATTGCTGCATTCAATGCAAATGAAAATTTGCTTTCAAAAACAGTTTCTAAACTCTAATGGGCTACTTGTATTTAACAGCTTTATTGCAAGGAAACACCAAATATGGCTAATTGTTTACATATAATGAGGAGAATAATTACATGCACCAACTTCAATAATGGAATGTGCAAAAATCTATCAGCCATCATTATTGGAAGTTATTAGACATGACAAGCGAATGACAGGCAATTCCTTAGATTTATTTCCTCATAGCACTTAATGCTATTAATTTAAGGAAGGTCGTTAGCCAAGTGCTTTACAGAATAAAGTCTCTGTGCCAATTAACTGCTGTCAGCATCGATTTTAGATTATTTATTAGCAGAAGCAATTAGCTTGCTGCAAATGCTGTGAAAACTCACTAACTAGAGAACAGCCATGGAATTTGCTCAGATGACTTTAAAGGCTGGATCTCCATCTTTACAGCAATTCAAACTGCTTTTCAGAAAAAAGGGAACATGTTAAGAATTTAAATAAAAAATTTACTGAGAACTATGCATACTTTAGGGAGTGTAATTAAAGCACTTCATTATTACAGCATTTTATTTACAACACACTCAAGTGGCTTTATAGCTAATACATGGGCTTAATTAAAAAAGTAATCACTAGTAAAGTATCATTTTAGGGGTTAACAGCCAACATCAGAAGCAACTTAACTTTAAAACAGAGATAGCTGAAGCTATGACAAATAGCTAATATGTACAGAAATTATAATGCATTTTACAGTATCTTAGGCAGCCCTTTTCTCCTAGATATGCTGACTAATGGCCATGTTCAACCAAAAGTGGAGGGTTGGTTTGTTTGTTAAGTTTGCTGTTGGCGTAAACTGCAAAGGTCAGTGGTCAAAAAATTAAGTTCTCTCAAACTCATTTATCACTGCTAAAATAACAAATGGTGCAGGTTAATATGACTTTTACGCAGTTATTTAGCCAGTGAGAAACTAAAGTTTCAGCCATTCTGCATGAACAGACCTTGTAGGCTTCTTACTTTCAGACAGACCTCGGAATTACAAATAGACCTCAGAAGGTAAATAAAATCCACTCAATTTAATGGATACATAGTATTCATTTAACACTCACTCCTACACACGGTACCAGAAGTTTAAGGCAGCAATACCATCCAGGCTGTTAATTAGGACTATTGAAACAGAAGGGAATGAAGAAGGAAGTAAAAATCAATTTCCTAAACTTGTATTTCAGCAGGACTTCGGAATTAACCCACTAACTTCATAAAACAAATGCCACACAGTGCAGTAAGATCAGAATTAAGGGTCTGATAGGAAAAATAAAGTATGTACTGCTTGTAAAAGTGAAAACCATAAGGCAGACCTTTATATGAAGGGGTAGCGTTAGCAAGGTGAAGCAGCAAAATGGGGAAGTGTTAACAGTCAGTGTCAGTAGCTGGCCCCCAAATCAAAATACAAAACCAAGTCACTTTGCATCAACAAACATATAATGCATGCAATTGTCTTTATAGCCACACAGGAGAACGAGAAATCTTCTGCAGAACAAAGTGACCTTTAGGAAGAGAAAAACCAGAATGCTCCACTATCACTTGACACTTTCCTTATCTAACACACTTCTTGCTATTGCAGTATTAGATAAGGTGGTAGCTATTTGCGGATACAAGTTTTGCAAGAGTAACATTTTGAAATGGAAAAATTTAGCTCTCATCACAAGATTCTGATGTCAAAATTATTCTTCACATTATATAGTTACTGGATAATTCAACAAGTTACTCTTCATATTTTGAAATTCATATATAGCTTTATAATCCTAGTAAAGCTGAATCCGAACAAGAATTCAGCTTTACAACTGACTCTACAAATCTCTTGAAAATGTATAGAAATTGTCGGGAGTTCTACAAGCACGCTAACAGTTCTCATGGTTTTACTTCTAGGATATATCTTTCTAAAATCAATTGAAATTTGGCTGACAATACCAAGTAAGGAATCAAACGGGTCAAAGTTCACTTACTCTTTGGGCAAATTAGTATAGTTACTAGAAGCGAATAAGGGCCTGTGTAAAATTTAAATACTATCTATACGTTCACATAGCAGAAGAAACTGGCTTGTGCACTGCCACAGCAAGCTCGTTTATAAATGCAAATCAACATACTGACTTCTGGATTATTCACCATCCTGAAGCATAACCTCGGAAAGGTTAACCTAGTGCTGAGCACTGGCTCATTAACACAGCAAATTGCTCAACACCTCCTGCTCTTTTTCCATAATATACTCTTCTCTGAGAACCAAAGCTTTTCCCACAAAAAAAGATTTTCTACTTTCTGCCAAGGGCTAATTCGTAGTCTATTATTATCAAGCTTAAATGCCAAGTAACCAGGATCAGAAGTGAAGTCTCTCTGAAAGTTAATACCAGCCTAATCATGGATTTTTTCAAACTTTTTTCATGGAATTGACCACATCTTAATAAAGAAGCACAGTCATGTACCACATTCTCTCCTATGAATAATTGCATGGATGGCCTCCTTCCCAGCTGGCAACCAAACAGAATTCCTGTGGCAATGACATCAGTTACCTATACTGACAAGTAACACGAGTCATGTATTTTAAGCTTAATGGAAATGCAATTTAGCAACTGGAAGTCTGAAGTACTGGCACGATGCAAACTACTTAGTTGCCATACTACCACATGAGTTCTTAAATTGAAGTACTTGGCATGTCAAACCCAAATATGGAGAGGTACTTCTTTATGGTCACACAAAGCCACAAGATTCATTTCAGCATACCAAGCAAGATATGCCAGTACACATAGCAGAAGTTTCCTTAAAATAGGAAATAAATCATTTAAGCCACAATAATCAATCTGTATTAGTCCACGCAAACAATAAAACAACAAAAGTAACTGTTTTGTGTGAACTCTGCATAAAAGATAACATTTACAATGGATGATCAAATAAGGTATTTAAGATGTATTTTAAGCTTCCAGTTGCACATTTGCAGTCCTCAAGCATATATTGAGTAGAAAAGACTGGGCTTATACTACTAGGAGTTGGTGGTTGTTTTTTTTTATCACATACTGAAGGTTATCAAAATATCTAGTCTTCTACGCCTGGAAGGCTGAAGATATAAAAGTTCATTAAACAACAGTTATTTTAAAGAACAAAATTCATATGCTGCATTTTTCCATTATTAGCATAACTCCAAGTCAGCCATGAAATCAGACTTTCTTTTCTTGGAAAATTAACAGATGCAACTTTCTAAATTCTTACCTGAAATGACTAGGAAGTCCATTCAAGTCTAATATTACACTCAGCCTACTATAACAAAAGAGCTGAGCAAACTTCAGTAAAGTTTAATTCTAACATTAGTAAAGTAATTACTATACTATCTTTACAACTCTGCCCTTCGGCTAAGAATTATCCCATCTTTAAGACTGCTACTCCAGGTAAAGTCTCCACTAATTCCCACTTGTAGCAGCTTAATACATGTTCTGTGCCCTTGCCTTAATATGTTTAACCCTCTGAACTTGCTCATCTATGCACATTCAGGCTTAAGGGCTGACATCCTCATTAACTGAGGACTCTAAGGCCAAAATTAGAGCTACATAATCATGAACACAATCAGAGCATCCCTTACAGCTTTTTTTCCCCCCTCCTTGACTGTATCTTGAAGCAGTGCTTTAATTATAGCTAATTAACCTAATCCCTACCCCCAATCCATAAAGAAACACTCACCATGTTTTAAAGCATTCACTAGGAAAAAAGTAGTGTAGAGAGTCAGTTCTGTGGAAGTACTACACAAACTTTGAGTCGAAGTACAGGACAGAAATATTAATGGGCATTTCCAGATCAAGTATCTAATATTTGTGTTTGCCAGGTATTTTACCTACATGAATATCCATGTGATTATACCACCAAAGACTGAAGCCATTTGAACAAAACCTAAGTTCTACTGAGGAGCTCACTGCACAGCCACCAGGGCATTGTATCTAGATGAGGAGTTTACTCTGTTATAGGTACCCTTCAGCATCTAAGTAATGTCACTAGGGAAAAGGAGGACTGCATGCCTGTAAAACACAAGTACTGTAAAATTTTTCAAAAGGACAATTGTCTTCAATAAGATTTCTCCAGCAATCAGGTAGCTGAGCTGCAATGAAGTGAAAAACCATAGCTGTTATGGCAGGCTGACAGTGCCTAGACAACTATTTGCATTACAAATAAACAGGAAATACATAATATACTTATCCCAGATACTTTCAGGATCACAATGTAAATATCTTAGTAACTAATCCTATTTGCAAACTCAGTAGCAAATCAGAATCCAGCGGGGGGGGGGGAGGGGGGGTGGAATCCTCTCCCCATTGTTTTACTTGGTAAAGGTTTTTGGTTTGCCTTACTGAAAAGTAGGTGTTGCTACAGTTATTCACAGCCACAGATAGTCCTAAGGAAGTTAATCCAAAACAAAACCAAATCTGAGTATTATCAAAACCAAATTATTACAGAATACAATTTTTAGTGTTTTTATCTGAAATACAAATTATCTTCTGTCTCATTACCTGCATCCACTTTCAGCTCATTTCAACATGTTGGGTTTCATGTATGATGATCTAATTTTAATGCTTAATTGAATACCTTCAAATTATGATGAAACTCCCAAGTCAATCTTCTGAGTAAAAAATACCAACATCGCACTGATTCAAGAGGTTGCAGTAAGTCTTCTGTTTCTGGTTCCTAGCAAGGAACCAGGGACCCACAAGGTCAGGAAGTAATCATGGACTTTTATTCCCCTCAGATTTAAAAATAGCTGAGTTATAGGTTATCGGACTTCCCAGAACTCTGTTTTACTAACCCTATTTAGAAGTTTGTCTTTAATGATTAAAGCTTTACGTGGATATATACCAATGGCATAATTTCCAGGTTTAAACTCTCCATAGTTACACTATAATTTCTACATTGTTCATGAAGTATTCATGGAGTTAATGTTTAACTACTGCCTGCTCTTCTACAGTGCTGTTTTGATTTTTTGCATATGCAAAATACACATTTACCTTGTTTCAACAGCACCAATTCCCAAAATAAAAACCTCTCCCCTTTATAAACCAGCATTTTCCTGACTAATCTTGTATTCGATGCCTTTTTTCTAAAGTGCTTCTGACCCACAAAAATTCAGCATTACTAGTTCTTCTAGAATAAACATGAATATTTTCATAATTACAGAAAAATAAACTGAACTGAAGGCTTTACATTTTAAGACTCCAAAAGCTGTTTTTCTCCACTGTGCTTTTTCTGTTCCAAGAACTTTCTCTCCAAAGCTACCGAATGACTACGTAAATTGGAGAATCAACTAATTTCCGTTAAGCAGTTTTCATAAAATAAAACCAAAAATCATAGTTGTCATCCTCATTTATTTCATTCTCAGAAAATGTAATCCTCTGCAGTCCCTTTTTATGACTTCTCCAACCAAAGGACACTTCCTTTTAATAGATTCTTTAGTATAAATATTAGCAAACCCTCTTTACCAAAGGCCAATGATCTAATTAGGTTACAGGTTATCATTTCTACATCTACATTTTAAAAATTATAAAAATCATGGTTTAAGATCAGTTAAATCTGTTTCCCCTGTAAAGGCCATATAATACCAGACTCTTACCTGACTCCTTTTTGGTAGCTTTGTTGTGGGTTTTTCTATTCATTTAGCTACCATGGCAAAAGCCAGAAGGCATGAGGTAAACACCTCAGGAAACTCATTAACAATAAAATCTCATAATACAACTCCTGAAGTTTTTTGGGGGAGGAGGGGCTTTTTTGTTGGGGGTGGGGGTGGTGTTTGGGTTTTGGTTGGTTGGGGGCAGGGTTTGTGTTTTGGTGGTGGTGGTAGCTTAAGTTTTGCCTTGTGAGGCAGGAGATGAAGACAACAACTTAAGTAAACAGAGAACTTCATTATGGAATGATTAAGTAGAGAGGAAACAGCTTTCAGTATTACAAACTTCGCAAAGAATGCAAGTTATCCAAGACTTGGAATCTTTTCCATCCTAAATTTGTCTTACTGAGATTAAGTGTTGATCCAGTTGAAGCAAATACCTGGCATACACTAGTTTTACATTTAACTCATCCACACCGTTCACAAAATAGACAACCTCAAGACAACTGATAGGATACATAACATGATTGAATTTTTTAGATGAAAGAATGTAATGGAATATGTAATACAAAAATAAAATGGAGGAGGATGGGAAATAAGCAGTGATCCATTTAAGAAAAACAATAATCTATTACTTGACAAAAAAGTGCAGCCAGACAAGATGGAAGTCCTTTTTGCTATTTATGAACAAGGCATTAAGTGATAGAGTAATTATTACAGATGTAGTTGCATTCTATGTTCTTAAATCAGTGCAAAATCTAACACTTTCTATAATCCTAAAAAGTAGTCAGCAATGAGTAGGTTAAAGCATACCTTTTTGTTTTCTGACATAACAAAATCACTCTACATAGATCTAGCAATGCTGAAACAAAAGGTTTAAGTTAAACCACAAGGAGACATTTTATTCTCATATGCAACCAGTCCTTTGTAATTTTGGTATAAGGAAAGCCTTGTGTGGTACTAGAAAACTATAAAAACAGCGGAATGATAATAGCGTCACCTCCCTCCACCCTTCACCCATATTCTACAAAACAATTCAACTTGTAGAGATGCAAAAATAGTTTAGAGGACAACAACTAGCTTTTCTTGAAGGTTTACTTACTATTTTTTTCTTTTGAGATTTTAAATCTTCTAGTGCATCATCTAAAAGAAGGACATCAAACATCAGTTTTCAAATATAAGTAAGATAATTTCAACACACTAAACATTGACTTCACACTGTGACATCAGGAAGAATTATGCTTTGACCACTACCAACCCGATAACAGTAAGTAAAACTTCCATAAAATAGCTAAAGTTTTTAGGTGAAAACAAATAATTTTAATCCTGAAACTGCTTATAAATTATACCCCACTGTTATCACCTCACAGTTATAACTATTAAAAAGTTTTATGTACCATTTCTTCATTAAGCAAACCAAGTCTAGACAGTGCCCTGCTTTGACCTACATTAAAACTGGTACAACAATAGACCAAATACACTTAATCTCATGAGTCAAACTACAGGAAAAAAAGCTTGAGGTTTAAATATTAATGTATCTGAGTACCAGATTTACTGACTTCAGTATTTCATGTAAGCCTCTTAACACATGCTAGTTTCAAACACCAGGTCAATTCTGAGCTTCAAATCTCAATCCATTTCACTCTTTCAATACTTTCAGACTACAGCAAAACCCCTAGTTTTGTAAGAAAAGTTACCAGGAGGTCATTTTACCATTAAACGTTAAGAGACTGTTACAACTAGTAAGCACAGCACCTAACCTCTGTAAAAAGGAAGGAAAAGGTTAAATGCACATGGGGTTTTCCTTTAAGTCAATGCTAGCAGCTCAGCACTCATGGGAAACTCACTGTAATAAACCATCGCTTAATACAGAAGATATTCTCTTGATAAATCCATTTTTTACTGCCTCCTTCACAGCAAGAAGAGCTTAACGAAAGACTTTACAACTTTTTCCCCTTCTCAGCTCTACTGGACACCAGCCGTTCACTTCCTGTAAGATATAGCTATTTTTACCCATTTTTCAGTTTTTTAAAAAAGAAAAAGCTTCATAAAAGTTCAAGAAACAAAAACAAAACCAACCAAACTAAATATATATTAATAAAGATACAAAAAAGGTACTTATGCTATACACACTTTAAAGTTACTTCAGGATCTGTACTGTTACTTGAAATTAAGGGAATGCTTAACTAGAACTTTTACAGAACATAGAAACCCATTTTGATAGAATAAACCACTTTATTAAATTTACAAAATACTAAAACTGGGCATGTACATATTTGAAAGTTTATGCAATGAAAGGGTAACTACAACACTCCCTTATTAGTTAAGGCAAATAGGACATGGAACAAGGCCATATTTAGCACTGGACCACAGAATATAGATAATTCCAGGAATTGTGCATCTTCAAATTAATAAGGTACCTCTCTCCACCGAATTTTATTTGTATTAGAACACAACCACTCATGTAGCCCCACACAGTTTAACACCATGACATGCACTTCAATGCAGTACCATATCATGCAGCCAAACAAATAGCACAATAGTCAGCTGTTAACAGTTACTCAAGAATCAGAAGCTGCTTTTTGTGCAGAAACGCCCAGAACATCTTCAAGCATAGCCTCCCACAAAGCAATGCAATCAGTTTAAAGTGTGGGCATTTGTTTCCAATCACTTCACCTCCTGTGTTCAACAAGAACCTCATGAAACACCTGCCCCTTCAAACACGGCCAAATGGCAATTACTACAAAGTGCTCTCAAGAAACCAATATATCTCATTTTAATTAAACCTACAGGAAAAAAATCATACTAGAGAAGTCAATACCTGCAAGATACCTCATTTATTTCCCCCAGACTTTGGGACACATCAGCGTAAGTCTTCCTCAAGAGTTGTTCGCCTAATCAGTCTTAAAAACTGAAATTCTGTAATCCCTCTACATCACCTTTCACAGTGTTTCACTAGGAATTTTCCTCATTCAGCACATGGGTCTCAAAACTGGTCTGTGCTGGTTATTCAGCATAGAGCTTTGTGGTATTAAAAAATTATGTCCAGTGACCCAATGTGTTATACTAACATCTCAGAATAAAATACTGGCTTTCAGCCATTCAGTTGCCAGTTTGCTCTCTCTGTTAGATTTTCTCCTACTTTACTGCTCTAACTCTTGCACTGCACATTTGATTTCTCCTTTCCAAATACAGGACTTACATCTTCAAGGTGAAACACTTGATTTTTACCCAATCTCTGGAACAATGCTGAAATAATTCCTTTTAGCATTTTCTAACATCTACTAAAACCTTTTATAGACAGGTTCAACAAAAGCACTAGACTTGTTTGTATGCTAAAAACAGCAATAAAGACATTTACGCAAACTAGAAAAACATACACACATTTTCTCTTATCCAACCATGAAATGCAAATATTTATTTGCCTTAGAAATGAATCATACAGCACCACAGAATATATAGACAATTTTATTTCTACATTAAAATGTATGTCCTATGCTTGCATATCAAATGCAAATATTAAGTTTAAGAAAAATTCCAAAAGTTATGTTTAACTCGTAAGCTGTCACAAATTAAATACATCATGTTGTTCTGCAAGTCATAAAATATAGTGTAACATTGAGGTTTTCCTGTATTACTGCTCACATCACCATGAGATATTGTTACAGGCTGGACTGATTTCAAAGAAAGTCTCAAATGAATTCTAACTACTGCAGACAAGTGCCACAGATGCAGTTTTTAGATTTTGCATTAGAATGCATCTGGATGTTCTTTAACAACTTTTTTCATATATTTGAACACCTGCTTTTTTTGTTTGTTTGTTTGTTACATGACCCAAAATTTCCCTTAGCTTTCAAAACAGCACAAAAACACCTGCTTATCCCCTTTTCCACTCAGGAAAACATAAGCATGCTTTGGAGAACTTGGGAGAGAAAAGCTATCTTGACAAATTAAACATATCTGCTATAAATCTCATACTTAAAGATAACAGGTTAAGAGTGCTGCAATACTTGCAGGATGCAAGTATTAAGGCAACTACCACTATTGCTTATATTTCCTTTCCCCTCACTCCTACTTCTACCCTACATTTTATTCTATTACACTTTGAAGCATGCAAAGATGGGAGGAAGTTACCACAATTTTGTAAGTGAAGTGAAAGATTAAGCAGTTTCCTTCGTGTTCTTTCAAGAACTGTGTGGTAGAAACAACAGCTTAGCTAATGCTACCTATTTCAGCATCAACCAAAAAAGCTACTCTTATTTTCCTGGAAGTCAAATTATCCAAAACATTTACATTTTCATAGCAAGCATCCATTCCCAACTAGCTCCATATTGCAAAACAAAAAAAAAAATTAAAAACAAAGCAAATAAAAATAAATTATAGAAAAAATACTTACTATTCCTTTCTGTCCTTTTGGAAAAGAAAAAAATGAGCAGTGTCCTTATAGACCAGATTCTTTAAAAGAGAAAGAAGAATTGTATTAAAATATATTACAGTAAGCATTTCTGAAGTCATTAACAATCAGGCGTTAATGCAGAAGACTCACCAGATGAGATTTAACTTTGCAAATACAAAGAACAAATCTTCAAACAATATTTATACAGAAAACTAAAAATTAGTATGTCAACAAGACATCAACATTGATCTAAATGAAATCCTCCTGTCTATTAAAATTTAACCACGTATTACTATAGGCATAAGTACTAAGGAAGCAGCAGCAAGCAGCATCATCACTTGCTAAACATTCAGTGGGAACTTTTTAAAATCAAGATGTGTGCAGTTAGCTGAAGATTACTTAGTCATCACTTCTTGTTTGATAGATTTATGATGCATGTTATCCAAAAAACGAAGCTTACCACCTAAGGCCCAAAATTAAGACCTGGGAGATTTGTGGGAAGAATTAAAAACCAATGAAAACCATAAGATATAGCTATTGTACAAATGCTCTCCCAAGCAGAGTTAACTGACTTGATTCCTGGTGATTTTAGAGAGCTCTGAATCCACTCAATTTCTCTAGGGTTTCAGCTCACTTAGCTCAAACAATGAGGCAGTTTATCTGTGCTCAAGATAAAGTTAAACTGATCTATGATCAATTTACATTTGAAATATCCCTCTGCAATCATCAGGACTTCATTTGTTTTAAAGCTTAGAATTGCTTATAAAGTTGACACACTTTTCCTGACAAGTTATTCAGCCTAAGCCAAATAGCAAATCTCATACTTCAAGCCCTTCCAAGCACCTTATCCAAAACCCTTCTAGTGCCAAGTACTATATAATAAGGCCTGAAGCAGCAATGTTTCATTTAAGGAAAAAAAAGAATTCTTAAAGGCTAAAAAGGTTCTTTAAATAACAGCTAGCGAAAGAAAGCAGGCAAAAGGCTGTAAGATTTCAATCAGAGTTTCGACTTAATTCATAAGAACATCTTTTGTATTTATATAGTGGCTGCCCATTTCAAAATGCTTTCAAGTATTAACTACACAACCTGGGTTAGGGAAGTTAGAACTACTGGAATGCAAGAGTAACCTATCCAAGGTCAGAGAAACAGAGACAAGTTTTACACTATTCCACATTCAAAGGTGTGCTGTAGTAACTACTTTAAGAATACGGATGTCTTTGCCTGCTTACAGAATGTAAGATGTGTCTCTTCCTGAAGTATAAAAGAAATGCTTTGCAGGGCTTGACTTACCTTAAAGGCTATGTTACACAGGCAAAAGCCTTATTTCTTTTTTACTGTATGCTTAATAAGGAGTCTTCTACCTAAAGCTGTATTCTAAGCTAACACATATATGGTAGGACTTCATTAAATAAAACACACTTCCTCTTTAAGAACTTTGAGGTGAAAGTTTAATAGCAGACCATTTCAGACCAATTTACAAAATAAAAACATGTGTCTCAGAATCAGAACATGCAAGATGAAATAGAATATAATTCAAATGAAAATCACTTCAAGAAGAGCATCTTTCTAACATGTTAATATATTTCTTCAACTTTCCAGATATTTCAATATACTTTTAAAATTAACAATGCTATATATTCCTAGAACTTAACTCACTCAACCAGCATCAGTAACTTGCTGAGACCCTGAGGGAATGACCTAAGGCAGAAATAAGTTGGTGACTGACTGCAAGCTGCAAAAGGAAGACATATTCCAGTTTGATTAGGGCTGAAAGTCTCTAGAGCTATTACTGGGTGGCACCAGGCATTCCGCATTGAGTCACCTCTTGACCGAGAACAAAGACAAGCTGGCAGTTGCTTGCCATTCGTATCTGCCAAAAAAACTGAAAGGGAATAGCTTAAGAGAAAAATCAGATAAACAGTGGCAAGTTGTGACAGAACAACAGTCTAATTCTAAATGCTAGTAAGCCGAGATCTAATTCAGAATTTTATAGAAACCTGCCATTCAGAAAAAAGACACACACTAACAAGGATCTAGCGAATAAAAATCCAATGTGAAAATTCACACCACAGCACTAGAAGCCATCACCTTCAGTAATAAAAGTTTTCATTTCTACACTAATCCTAACACTCCTAAGTGAAGGGAGGCTGGTAATACTTCCTCTTCTACAAGCCCTCCCTGCTAGAATGAGCAAGCCTTGCATACTAACAAGAAAGGCTTTCAAATCCTTGTCTTTAAGAACAAAATCAATTCATATTGCTGCCAAAGATTAATTTGAGCTTTAATTTTGAGATTAATCCTTTCCAGTCAAGATATTGCTACCCATGTATCTTCCCCACAGGATACCATAACAGCAGCACATAAGTACATTATGCATAACACAGTATGACCTGCAAAAAGCATCTTCAAGTTTGGGGATTTTTTTGGGGGGATGTTATGCTGACCCACACTAATCAAACTTGTAAGAACTTAAATATTTACATTTGACTTTGCCTTTCAAGTCCATGATTTGACCATGCCCTAGCTTTGTTTTCATACAAAAGTGCTGTACAAATATGGACAGTATGTATGATGTTCATTTCAGCAAACTAGTAAATGCACTGTGCTCCCCATCGGTAGGAAAGATGCTCAGTAGGCTGCTTCTCCTCCTTGATGATCTGGGGGAAAGGGAGGCAGGGAAGCAGCTGTTTAGTGAGGTGGGAGCCCATTTTGTTGTTTTCAGAATAGTTTTCTTAGAAAACAAAAGCCACCCATGAGGATGAGCAGCTAATCAGCTCAGTAGAACAAAAAAGTAGACAATACTTTCTCCTATTCACATCCAGTGATGTTAGGATATTTTCTGATGGAAGAAAAACAGTCAGTGGTTTTCCAGAAAAACAGCTAATTATGTAAAACTAGTCCTCAACATGTTTAGGTTGACTGCAACTTTCGAGTCACTCTGGGTTAACTATCACCTAATATGTAAAAGCAAGTTCCTTCATTCATTCTTGTACTTTTTTCCCCAATTATATGGTGGGTTAGTTGTTTGTTGGTTTTTGGTGGTTTTTTGTTTTTGTTTTTGTTTTTTTTTTACATACAGGCATCATACCTTAGGTCACTTTGATATAGTAGTGTTACTTTTCCAAATAGCAGTAGAAATAAAACCTAAGATAATGCTCTTACATTACATTACCTTGCAGCTGTTCAGATACATGTCTCTCTAGCCCTAGTGTGATTTTGATAAGCCAAGTAAATTTAGATGCTAACATCTTTTGATAGTAAGACTTAGTTCTACACTAAATCCAGACCCATGAGAGACATTTCCCTCAAAGAAAGTGGCTGCCTAACTATTTGGATTTATTTTACAAGAAAAAATTCAGCAAGTTATGACATTTTAAGGATTGTCAAAAGAAAACCCAAACCCCTGCCAAGATGTACTTTCCATCTCCTTTTATCAGAGACAGCAGTCAAAAAAAAAAAAAGGCCATATTTACTTACATCAGCGGAAATGCAAAAAACGGAAGCGTCATAATCAGCCTTGCTGTCCATTCATCAGGAAGACACCACAAATACACAATTAAGCAGGTGATAAGGTAAAGAAGTGAAGAGTAGAAAAGTAGCCTTCCAACCCATAGTTTCTGTTGCCTCTGATTTTTTTCTCTAAATTCTTCTAATGTCTGAATTTCCTGTAAATAAATAGGGTTCAACCTTATTAGTGAATTTAGTTGGTGGTTTTACTAAGCTGCCTTCAAGTGTTTGCTAAAATTAGCCATATCAATTTGATACTTAGAAGAGTCAAGCAGCTTTTTGATAAATGACAATATTTACCCAAAGATAACTTTCATAGCACAAATACATCACACTATTAAGGTTATGATATGGACCACTTGCACTGTATTAGCAGTAACACATCGCTGTTGGGAAGAAATATTACAAATCGGCACTTTTTCCTATTTGTAATGTGTCAGCATATTTGGGACAAGTGTAAAATGCTAATATCTTATGAATGGCAATCTTTACGATCACCTGAATCACTACCAACCATACTTCATTGCCTAAAACTTTCATCAGGCACCTGTGGAATTTCAAAGGCTTCTAATACTTTTCTACTAACATGGGAAACTGCTGAAACCTCTGTCATTTCACGTGTTTTCATTTCAGTATTTTCCTCACATTAAGAATGAAATCCAGAACATCTGAATGATGCTTTTGGCTTATTAATAAGTGATCAAGCAATGCTCTGCTGCATTACCATTTGACTGCATTTCAAGTGACAACAGGAGTACTCACACTTCCATTAAAAGGAAAACAAAGTATCAACAGCATATTTCAAAACAGTTAATTTCCCCATAGAGTACAGACATCTGTCAAATTCTGGCTAAAAATCACAATTGATTACTGAACAGTCTATTCAGTTATTCTGCCCCTGACCTTACTTACTACCACTACAGTTACAACTCTTGCACTTAAAACCATACATTTTCTAATGAGCCTGATGAATGGAACTTTGCTTTCGTAACATTTTCCATTACATGGGAGTTTAACCATCAGTTATAATTAAATTGTGTAATCAAGCCAACTTCACATTCATCCCCATTTCAGGCTCTCTAAATAAATATTTAAACTGTAGTTCTCACTATTATACAGTATGGTTTTTTCTTTAATGACTGATAGTAAGGGGAAAAACAGTAGCAGTCCGTCTGAAACTCAAAATCTCTAGTACATTCAACTGGAATAATTATAAGAATAATTTAAAATTCCATTACGGTATTTTAACTAATGTGAAAGAAGTACAGGGCCAGCAAAAAGGATGTGTATTTCTGAACAAAAATCAAACAAAATACCAAAAAGCAAATACATACCTTATCAATTTTTTCTAATACTTCCACAGTAGAAGGCTTTGCCTGCTTACAATGGAAAGAACAAAGATGTTAAAGTCACTAAAAAAAAAAAAAGGTCAATGTTTTGAGGATTACTGTACATTAACAGTTTTCTAACAACAAGTCATATTCATAATAAATATATTTATCTGTTTTACATAAAGGTAAGAAGCTTTCCTACTTTAACAGTGACAAACAGAAGGGACTGTAAGGAATCTGTTTTACAGTTGGCATGACTAAACTGAAGGCCTCTCCTACACCACAAAAGATGAAAACCTATAATGCATGTACAGCAATAATGGATATGTGGGTGGGAAGTAAAACAAGGATATAATCGACAAGTAGAGGGAATAAGCAAAACAAAGAGAATATGTACAGGAAGCCCTAACCTGAGAACTTAAGCATTTTATTACTATTCATTCCACACAAAGACACATGCTCTAAATAAATTATAAGCAACTGCAAGTAAGTGTTATTATCTCCAGTAAAATTCCCCTTAGGAACAACTTGGAATCCACCTCCTAGGAATCTTTCCTAATTTCTGAGAAGTAAAAAGCCATTATCTTCCTCTTCCTCCATCCTTCAGGCCACAAATTCACCATACTGCATCACCAGGAAAGCCAGTTTCTTTTTATTACACAAAACTGACATTTCACCAAAAGTTTTGCCTTTAAAGGGGTTTTGTATGGCAGGCTCCGAAATCAATTAATATGTAAAGGCAAACCTAGACTTGAACAACTCACTCTTGCCAGGAGAGCAGCCAAAAACTTCACACCTCTTCCTCATAAGTTCAGTACACCATTCAATAATATACAAGCCAACAACAACAGTTAGGAAGAGAGACATGTATAAGTAGCTACCAAAATATTTTTTAAAACAGACATAGAATGATATTCTGAACATATCCATTTTGACCTAAAACAGCAACCAATCTTTCAAATCACAGATGCTGCTCTACCTATCCCAATAAAGCACCACAAAACTATTTATATTTACAGAAAGAGTTAAAACTATGTTTATATAAGTTAACGAAGCCAGTGCCAGGCCTAGTACTGCAAAGGAAATAAAGGACAGCCACATGGTTTGGGGATTTGGCAAAGAATATTTTTGGTCATTATGTCTCACTACTGGACTTTTCAGTGATATATCGAGAAAACTTAAGCACTAACATTCAACCAGCATTAAGAGTCAACAAATAGGCATTTAGAAACATGTCCTGCATACTCCCATCTTCTAGACTAAAGATATTGTTACACGACTTTACTTACCCTCCATCTTGAAATTAATCCACCCATCTTCTGTTGTGGACAAGTGTTGGCAGAGCTATCAATCTTCTACAAGAATTCACAGCTAAAAGTGAAGCATTAAGCACTTAGGAGCAATCTAACAACGTAGTCCAAGATTCACAAATTTATTCCAATACCTAAAGGAATCAGAATATCACATAAAGCATTGCCTAGTCATCTACCTACATGTTATTTTTAAATTCAGTCTTCTGTTTCACAGGCCATTTTGCAAGTCAACTGATCAGCCTTGACGTGGCCAAACTTACTTTTACTTTGGAAATATTTAACCAGAGGGAAGCCCTCAAAAACAGAGGCAGAAAATAACTGCTGAAAAATCTACCAAAATCCTCCAGCAGAAAAACAATTTTTAAAACTTATTATTAAGCAGGATTATTTAAGAAACTGATTTCCAATTATTTCTTCTGCTGCTCATGAGCATAACTCTCAACATTCCTTTTCAGCTGTCACTCCAGGCATCCAGCATTAATATCCTAGTATTTGCAACAGAGTTCATCACCAGTAAATCTACTTCCTTTTTATGCTCTCATCAACAAGAACATACTGGATAGCACTATTGTTCTTCCTTTGTATAATCTCAAATAATCGGTTTCAGAGAGATCTCACTTGCTCTAGGAAAGCACTACATTGGCAGGTCTTCCCTGCACACAACACACAGCACAGTCACTGGCCCATCAAGTAGCCCTAAAGCAATTCCAAAGGTGCAAAAGTAGCTAACCTCACCCTACAGAAACCTGGAACCCATGGACAGCACTGATTTCATGATCTGGGTCTGGGTTCCTGAAACAAAAGTGTAGCAGCTTTCCATCAGCAGGTAGATGGAATCAAATGACTTTGAACCTTTCGATGGCAGAATTTGTCTCCAGTCACTTTATTTAGAGGTTTTTACACAGTGAATGTAAAAGTGATAGGTTCATGTCAACCCCAACAGTAAACTCATGCTCAACTCCAACTAGGGCTTAAATGTTTTTGACTCTGGAATGACACAGTGAGACTTATTAAAACAAAGGACTGATCCAGTTAGGCAGAAATGTGATTATCTCATTTATGGAGGTAGCTTTGGCCAAAAATTGGAAGATAAAGAAACCTATTCTCAATCCAAACTTGTTTCCAGATTGTCTGAGGCTGTCAGAACAAATTAATACAATATTGGACACACGCTGCTCACTAGCACAAATGCTACTATAGTATGGTAACCTCTTCACCTTTTAAGAAAGCCAAGGACTCCAGAACCCAGAACTATAGGCCTCGTGATTTCAAAACCCAATCCTTAAAGATAAGGAAATCCGTATTTGAAATGCCGCCAAAATGAAGCTAGAACAGATGGACAAATTAGCTCTGCTGCTACCAAATTACTTACACAAAGGGGTGAGCTACAGAAAAAGCACAACTACCCCTTGGACTCCTGAGTAAATTCTTAAAACAATCACTACAACAGCAACTCACCTCAGTAAAACATCAGCAATATTTTCATTTTTCAAGAACACTATCTAACACTGAGAATTTTATACAATTGTCACTTTGCAGTTACAGGCAAGTTTCTGCATGACGGGTATTGCAGTAGATCTGAGCAGACACTTTGTTCACAAATATTTCTACAGATACAGATAGCATCTTTATTGCAAAACAATAAAGAAAGCTACATCAAATAGCCAATCAAGAAGTTTGTAAACTTAACACCAGGTTCCCAAATCTAGTTTGCTTCCCTAGCATTGCCACCACTGTTAAGAGCAGCGGCAGCTCTCAGGTGTGGACATACAGAGACACAGACATGCTCATGCAGCCTTTTTGTGTGCCATTTTCCTTCAGGCCATAGTTTGGGAACATCTGCAGTAGAAGCGTTAAAGATCTTTTGGGCATAGGTTATCAGTGAGCTATTGCTGACACTGACCTTTGTCAATAATACATTTACAGTGCTATCTCTACATATGTTTTTTAAACTATCTGGCAAATACCTGGAAGAGAAACAGGTTTGACAAGTGTCACTGTGCACATAATCTTACATGAACTATGATACTGACAGGTTTTACATATGCTGCTCCGCAAGTAAGTAATACTACCAAAACCCTTCCCCAATGTGGTATTAAGGGATTAGGGCCACCAGATTCAGATTTACAGTTTAGCCACTGAATCCTTAGTTAGGAGATGGAGACTTTTCTATCATTTCTATGGAGTGCCTCAGATGTTTTCCTTCCCTCCCTTCCTTCTCTTTTTTGACATGACAACACAAGTAATTTTCAACTGCTTCAAACTCTCCTTGTTCCTCCTCACCTGCCACTTCACATACCTACCACTGCTATCCTGCTGTTCACGGTAACAGCCCTCCTTCCACAAGTCTCCTTTCTTCCCATGCTCTAACCAAATTACTGCACAGCACTTTTTCCTTCTAAAGACAGCATTCCTTTAGCACAGAGCTGTCCTTTCCACTCACCGAGCACTGCTGCAATTGGACTTATTTCCACAAACATTAACACTGATTTAATACACAAATAAGGTAGCTGCAACATTTCCTAGGCCCAGGCTTAAAACAGACAACAGAAGTGTTAAAAAACACTTAACATAGACGCTTAAGTAAACTCTATCACCAATTTTATTACCCGACTCTCTAAAAATGTTTCCTGATAGCACCTCTCTACCCCAAATATATACAATTTAGTTAGGAAACAGCAAAGCAAAAGTGCCACAGTAAGAGTATCAGCACAGACAAAGTTTTTATTTTGAAAGAGGGATGAATCATGAACAATTACATAAATCATCCACCAACCTATTCATCCAGATGGAGAAAATAGTTGGATGATCTCATTACACTTTTATCAAGTCAGTCTCAAATTTCTTCAAGCTTGTTGTTGATGTTTTAAGATTAAAAGCTCTCAAGAAAAATCGGTGTCTCCAAAAGAAATTTTAATAACTGACATGCTGAAATTCAAGACAATGACATCGAGACAAGTCATATTAAAAGAAAAAAAAGAAGTTAGAAACTAGAAATCAAGGCTTTGTGTACAGACCCATAGACCTTTCCCCTGAAGGAAGGGGGAACGCTCTTTAAATTAGTTTCTTTTGTAAAGTTAGTGATTTCATTTTATGTAAATATTTGCAGATATTTAGCATTACAAAGTAAACAAGTTCTACCTTTTGAATTGAATCTCCAGTTCTGCTCAAAAAGTTCCCACCCAAAATTTATATTCTCACACAATTTACTGACCTCAGAAACTTCAACTGCAACCATAAAAGTTTCTCCAGCTGTGAGCACCGAGGACAAGGAAACAGGCAAAACAAAACTAGAGCATCACCCTCCACCGACTGCTAGCTTGTCCTAGAACCTCTCAGTTAAAACCAGATACTGAATTTTCTTCAACTTAAACTCCATTTTCACCTGTTTCTGTTCGGAAGCCTCCTATGGAGGCCCTGGGCTTTGCAGAGCCGTAATTAACAAGGCAAATCAGCTCCCACGCAAAGGCTCCAAAGCGGCGGAGCAAGGAGTGGGTGGGTAGGGCGCTATTTTCGAAGCCTGCGACAGCGGCCGCCGGCAGCCCGGGGAGAGGGCTGGCGGGCAGGGCGGAGGGCGGCAGATGTCAGCCCCGGCTCCCGCCGTTCCGGCCAGCCGGGGAAACCCCACGGCTCCGCCGCTCCCCTGCTCCTGTGCGGGCGGGAGGGAAGCGAGCCACCCGCCGCCCGCTCCCAGTGGCCTCCTTTTCCCAGGCCGCGCCTCGGCCCGCCGCCGCCTTGCTCCCCGGCGAGGTGGGAGAGGGCGTGGACACCGGCCGGCCGGCCGCCCCGCTCCGGGCCCCGGGGACGCGGGGCCCAGGGCCGGACCGCGGGCAGCGCCGGGCGCCCCACTCCCTCCGCCCCGCTCACAGCGGAGCCAGCCCCTATCGCGGAGCCGCTCGGGGCCGGGCCGGGCCGTTCCTGCCCCCCGCCAGCACGTACCTGCCACGGGCCGGACCGCGCATCCCGCCGCCGCCGCCCGCCGAAGGAGGGGCCCGGCCACCGGGGCAGCACTCCCATCAGGCCCCGCGCCTCCCCGGCAGCCAATCAGCGCCAGGCTGCTCGGGGCGCGCGGGCACGGGGGCGGGGCCGGGCCGGGCCGTAGTGTGAGGCGGGCAGGGGCTGAGGCGTGGCGGGAATGTCTGTTTGTGTGCTGCGGTCGCTGCTACTTGTTGACAGAAAAAAGAAAGTTTTAACACTAAAACCTGGGAACATGAGGATCCAACTGCCGTGTGAAGGTTTGCAGCAGCTTTCTGCCGCTCTCAGGTTGAGCCTTTGCCAATGAGCAGGTGCTGACGGGCGTCCTCCGCGGCAGGCGCTGGAGGCGCCTCAGGGTTACACAGGAAGACTGCTCTCACTGTCCCCTTCGCTCCAGTAGGCGACCGTTGAGCTTATCTGGAGAGAAGCATTTCTTTAATTTACATTGCTGGAATAGCAGTGCTCTTTCGGTGCTCTGCTTTATCAGTTCTCATATGCGGTGTCCTGTCCTGGCTGACACCCATCATCACTTGTCCTATGACAAAAGGGCTGAGGAACAGAGAATACGTGCTCTGTTTGCACTGTCTTTCTCACATGGTCTTCAGTGCCCTGGCTCAGAAGTTTTACCACTATGGCTACACAAGTGGGAGCATGTGCACAGATGTGGAAGGAAGTCCTTCCCAACCTGTCCTGAAGTAGAAATTCCCATGCAGAAGCTGCATAATTTTAGCTGACCCTGCATTATTGAACTTGTCATATGTAACAATGCATTGTAACACACCCTGTAAATGTTGGGGGTTTTCCAGTAGTGGTGGGTTGACCCTGGCCAGCAGGTAAACACCCACACAGCCTCCTGCTCACTCCCCCTCTGTGGGGTGGAGGAGAGTCTAGGAAGAGTAAAAGTAAGAAAGCTTGTGGGTTGGGTTAAAAGAGAGTTTAGTAAGTGAAGGAAAGAAAAAAGCAATGCGGGGGAAATAGCTTGCCACCTCCCACAAGCAGACCAATGCCCGGCCAGTCTTCAAGCAATTGTCTACCCTGGAAGACAAAACCCCCCACCTTCTTATTCTGCTACCCCAGTTTTATTGCTGAGCATGGTGTTATATGGTATGGCATATCCCCTTGGCCAATTTGGATCTGCTGTCCTGACTGCCTCCTCTCCCAACTTCTTGCCCAGCCCCAGCCTGCTCACTGAGGGAGCAAAGCATGAAAAAGAGAAAGCCTTGACACTGTGCAAGTACTGTTCAGCAATGGACAAATCATTGCTGTATTATCAGTGCTGTTTTAGTCACAAAATCCAAAACACAGCAGCATACAGACTGCTATAAAGAAAGTCGACTCCATCCCAGCCAGACCCAGTACAACAATTTTAAAGATAATGTAAATCTGAACAGAATAGGCAAGGCTTTTAGGCCAGGTGAGGACAAACAAGATATTCCACCACCTTTTCAGGCAACACAGTCAGCTTCAAGCTTTAAGTAGTAGGACTGCTGAGCCTGATCATCTGCTAGGCGTTCATTCTTAGTTTTGGCATTGGGAAATCAATTCGTTTCGTTTTTGGCAGTGTTCAGAGAGAATCTTGCTACTCTACATTATTAACTAGTTTCAATATCAGCTAAGCGACAACTTCAGCTGCAAAACATGGTCTAGAAAGGGCTTCAAGTAAGTTCATTCAAGGCAAAAGTAAAATTACAGCCTTCAATGCAGCACCACTGACTATACTAGAAATGCTCTGCTATAAGGTACAGAGGTCAAAACTGTAACCTATGTCTACAGCTTTATTTTCCTCACTGAGACCTAGACTGTTCCTTCCTTTCCAAGTGAAAAAAGACTTGGTAACTAAGCCTTTCCTTTGCTTCAGCTTGCACTCTAGAGCTAAACCTGCTTAAATCCTTGTAGCAATGACTATTCCTCTGCTGCAAGGATGTCTTCCTTTTTGGTTTCAGATGAAATGCAGCTATAGTCCACTCCGAGTTTTGATACTTCAATGTGGTGTGTTGCTGGAAAGAAGCTGATTTAAACCTTCATCTTTAAGCTAACATTTTTAAGCATACAAACATCTTTTTCCATGGTCTAGCATAGTATCCACTTAAAGTAAACCCAAATAATAATGATACCATATTTAAATGCTTTTTAAATGTTATAGCAAATACTGGCATCTCCAAGAATCTTCTCCTTTTTTTTTTCCAGAATTGTCATAGCCTTTTCCAGATTACCACAAAATCCAGCCCTGATTCAGGGCTGAACCAGAATTGTGAGGAAGATCCCAGGCTGTACTCATGTCCTTAGGCCCTGTTATAGAACTGATTTTTATGCATGCCTCCTCCATGAAGTTCTAATCACTGCTATACAGTTATGAACCTATTTAACTGGTAGTTTTAAAAAGGTGTTATTAGCTACCATTATTGAACTTTACATGCAGATAAGTCTCTCAGCTTTGTGATATGATACCATGCAGCTACCAGTTTGCTTCAGAGCCAAGATTGCCTAAAACAAGAAATGGTGCCCATGTAGCTGGTGAGAATAAAACTATAACTTTGAATCAGTCAGCCTAAAATTTTCATTAGTGTGGTTCAAAACTGTGCCCTGGAGAGTATCTAAAACTCTAAATAAATACCTTTCAAAATCCTTCAGTATCAGTGGGATTGGTGTTTAACCTGATTCTGCGTAACTACTCTAACAGCAGAGTACCTCTCCAGAATTTTCCCCAGCATCATAGATAGCATTTAGCGCTTTCAGTCCCTCTATATGCAGAACACTGAACAATTAGCAATAAACTTTTTTTTTAATGTTTTGGTCTCACACCCTAAGACTGTTCTGCCTTCAAAAACAGTTTTCCCATTATAACACTCAAAACACTCATATATGTTAGGAATATATGTAGCCTAGTAGTCTGATTTATTTTTCTAAATTAATATATGGTCCTATACATCCTTAGGAAAACGCTATCAGCTTTGCTGATTTATGTTTACTTGAGGTTTTTAATTAGACTTCCGAAGTATGTGCAGCATTCTCTTAAAGTGGTCCCTTTTGGACTTCTCTGGCTAGATAGGACATGTAGTTTGAGTCATTTAGATGATGGGAGAATTTAGATGTTGAAACAGAACCATTGTCTACATTGCAAATGGAGATGTCATTGCAGCAGATGAGGGTACATAGATAGCTTTAAGATCACAAACACTGCTACCCATACCATTATTGACTATGGTCTGCATGTGTTGCCATCCCACTAGTTTTTTCACCACATGGTTAGTCAATGAAGTTTGAGAATTAGGTGCTGCTCTGTGCTGCATTGCTCAGACTAACACAGGGGTACTGTGCCCCGGCTACTCTGCTTCAGTTAGCCATTCTGTGCTCATTGCTGTACACCACAGGGGATTCCTCAAGAGCACAGTTTTGCTTCAGGCCAGTTCCTCGCGCCCCATGGGCACCTCAGTGATTAACGCAAGCCTGAGCTGTCATGGACACAGTCCAGGCACTCCTCACTGTGGCTCTGCTTTCCACTGCAAAGCTACTCTACCGCCACTGGTGGAATGGATTTGGTGTCAGCATCTGGATTGCTGCAGCATCCTTACATCCCATCCTCAGCTGAATGTACCTCAGCCAGTGGTGTTAGCATAAGCCAAAACTGAATCAAGCCAACAATGGATCACGTTTCTTGCGGCCTGGACTCTGTTTCCTCTGCATCTTGATCAGAATGAGTGCATGCTGGCACCTTAGAAGTAACACACACA
This sequence comes from Phalacrocorax aristotelis, assembly GCF_949628215.1. Taxonomy (NCBI): domain Eukaryota; kingdom Metazoa; phylum Chordata; class Aves; order Suliformes; family Phalacrocoracidae; genus Phalacrocorax; species Phalacrocorax aristotelis. The sequence goes on from NC_134280.1 coordinate 25,480,722, forward strand.
TAGTAATTAATACACATTTATGAATGTTCTGTGTAATTGAGCTTTGGTTTAAAAAAAAAAAGTTAACAATAATATATTTGATAAAGCAATATAGGAACTTTTTTTTTTTACCAAATCAGGAAAATACATACATAATTAATAACTTCCTTGTGTGGACATATCTGTTACATCAAACCTGCACTTTACTCTTAACTGACATGAGTGATAGCAATGACTCCAGACTATTTTCTTGTCTTGTTGCAAGTTTCAGCTAGGTCTGGGACTGGGAAAAGATCTAGAGAACATTTTTCAGATTACAGTGGACTGACAGAGCCCTCATAGAGGGAACTGGTGAGCTAGAAAGACTTCCGGCCTGAAGCCATGAGGCAGATATAACTTGGAAGCTGCAAGAAAGGCTTAAAAACAGATTAACCAAATAAACTGTGTTTCATTCATGACATTTTAATCATTTCAAAGCATACAAAAAGGTGGTGTTCCTGAGGTGGGGTGACTTTCATGCCGTATTTTGGTACGATGTTCTTTAGAAACAAGCTCTGCAACAGCAGCACTGAGGAAGGTATCATAGCTTTGATTTAATTTTTTACATGCAATAGTATATGCTTCTTTTGATTTTCTCATCAAACTGTAATATTTGCAGTGACAGATGTCTGTATTCTTACAGTTGACTCTTATTCCCTGAGCTTTTTGGTGTTTTATCATGGAGGGCATTTCAGTGCTGCAGCACTTTAATGAAGTCCTTTTGTGCTGGTTTTGTCTGGGGTAGCATTAATTTTCTTCACAGTAGCTCATATGGGGCTATGTTTTGGATTTATGCTGAAAACAGTGTTGATAACAAAGGGCTGTTTTCATTATTGCTGAGCAGTGCTTGCACGGAGTCAAGGCATTTTCTGCTTCCCACCCCACCCCACCAGCGAGCAGGCTGGGGGTGCACAAGGAGCTGGGAGGGGACACAGCTGGGACAGCTGACCCCAACTGACCAAAGCAATATTTCACACCATGTGACATCATGCTCAGCATGTAAAGCTGGGGGAGAAGAAGGAAAGGGGGTATGTTCAGAGTTATGGTGTCTGTCTTCCCAAGTAATCATTACACATGATGGAGCCCTGGAGATGGCTGAACACCTGCCTGCCGACGAGAAGTAGTGAATGAATTCCTTGTTTTGCTTTGCTTGTGGGCACAGCTTTTGCTTTACCTATTAAACTGTCTTTATCTCGACCCACGAGTTTTCTCACTTTTACTCTTCCAATTCTCTCCCCCATCCCACTGGGTGGGGAGTGAGTGAGCAGCTTTGTGGGGCTTAGTTGCTGGCTGGGGTTAAACCACGATATCTTTGCATCTGACTCTAGATAATAAATTATTACCTGAAAAAGTAATGCATAATTCATCAGGCCAAAAGATATCATTTCAAGTGAATGGTTCATACAAAAATCTTTTAACAGTTGCATACGATCATCAGAAAAAGCCAAGATGAACTTTTCCGTTCCATAAATTATTCTTGTTGTGATTAACACCTTTGCTTTTGATTAATAATAACTATTATTAATACTATTATTACTATTACTCACTATTGCTTTTGCTATTGCCATCACTATTACTGTCACTGTTGCTGTTACTGTTGCTATTGCTATTACTATATAACTATTAGTATTACTTATTAGTAGTACAATTATTACTATTATTATTTTGCTGATTATTGTTCTATGGCAAAAAAATGTAAACATTTAGAAGCTTTAAATCAAGAAAACCTCTTTGTGTCCTAAATCTCTTTGTTAATAGCCTAGAGTGCAAACTTTCTATCCTTGAAAGACCATGAAGTTTAAAGCCAGGATGGCAGTCTCATCCTCATTTGAGTACTATAAATCTCTGACAGTGTGTTTAGGAACACGGTTAAACTTTGGATTATTTTTGTGGCACAATGAATCAGGAAAGTGATTTCTCATAAAACACTGAAATGTATGTGTTTGTTCTGTCATTAAGATCTCATGAACAAACAGAAGAAGCCTAGTGTGAAATTGTCACATGAGAAGCAGAAAGATGGTTTTGCCTCTATTTGAGATAAGTTATGCTTCAAATAATGTATGAAGTTTTAGAAGCAGTTATTATACACATATAAGTGCATTCCCTTCCCTGATAGGCATGACTTCAAGCTTCTGACTCTTTAATGGTTATAATGAGTAATACATGTTTATAGTTAGAAAAATGACTGTATAAACAATAACTCAATGTTCTGTAAAAAAACATACTAAATCAATTTTCCCTAGTCTCCAAATGAAAGCATGATTATTCTCACTGAAAGTATTTGAGCTGTACTAATACCTAAGTCAGCTATATTATTTTTGCTTCCCGGAGCCGTTTGCTCTTTAAACAAATTAGGGTTCTGATTCAACAGGATTCCTCCTCTTTAATAAACACATAAGTACATCCTTAAATTTTATTAACATCTATTTCCTTAAAGCTAAACAAAATAAAGAATGCTTTTCAATAGCCTTTTTAATATGGTCGTGCCTACTGGGCAAAGTGGGAACTAACCCAAAAAATGAGGGCCAAATTATGAAGTAATTTGAATGAAACTCCTGTTGACCTTAAGAGGACTTTTACTTGATTAAGAATAATGGAATTTGGAACCAAGTAAATGTGATTTAAGGGGCAAATGAGAATGTGCTGTTCTTACTGCAGCGAGCCTCCCTTCGAGGGCGCTGCATGTGTGTGCAGAGCACAGACCAGTGTGGGAACGGTATCCCATTTCTATTCAACCTGACTGCATTTTAGTGCTTTCTTATTAGTCAAGCTGGAGGAGACAGGCAATGAGAAGGAAAGTCCTAATTAGTACATATATTTTGCTTTTGATAACTGCTCAAAATGGTAGATAGAACATTACCTACGTTAAATGCATTTCATACATACTCCTGATTGCTACAAGAGCTTACTGTAATGAAGTATTAAATTTACATATAAAATTGTTTTCAGCAAAGTACCGAGAACTGGATCTGCTAATAAGCTTTGTCCTGGTTGGAAACCAAACGGAACCGTGGAGTCCCAGAATGCCAGAAATAGGACAATAAATATTTTTGGCACAGTTTCAAAGGTGCACAGTGCCAGACATAGACATGTAAAAATATGGCAAGCTCTACAAAGATTATAAAAGAAATAAAATCACAGTTCGTAATTCATATAATCATGTTAAATAGCAGGCTTATAAACCAATTCATATAATAAAATCCACATGTAAAAGTATCTGTGATTTCATTCAGTTAAAGATGACAAGTATTAGAGCTCCCCTTGCAAGCAAATATATATCTTGCAAGCTGAAGGACAATGAACAACAGTTGCTTTGTGTTCATGTTTAATGTTATAACCTCTGTTAGTCTTTTCACACACATGATTTTCAAACAACTTTTCAAAGAATGTGAAATTTGAAAGCATTCAGAATTTCAGAACATATTTCAGCTACTGAGTATCCTTTACCACAACTATTACTGCTTCTAGTTTAGATAATTTAAGATCTGAATTTAATCCCTCCACATGCAAAACTCCCAGGAAACATGATGTTTTCATAGTGTGTCATACTAGCAAACATCTGAAACAGAGCTTGAATTAATTATATTAGAACAATGTCAAAAATATTAACTCTCTTAAAATATATGTATTTCATTAAATACATATAGGAGATGGACAAAAAGCAGAATTTCTCCTGTAATCACTCCAATGACCTCAAATGATAGGATTCAAGGTCATTCTAAGCCTGCTTTGGCTACACAGAGGTGCTTAGGTAAAATTAATGTCTTGGATTTTAAAAACACACCTGGGAACTGCCATTTTGGAATAGTGAGTTGGGTTTGTATTGCACATTTTTGGGGTACTCTCCATGTTCCGGTTATGAACTGACCTATAGTCAACCAACCAGTGAAACGTAAGGCCAGTAATAAAGCTGTAATGAGCCAAAGGTAAAGTGCAGATGGGAAACTGGGGATGAGAAAAATCTGAAATAAAACTTCAGTTCTCTAGACAAAACAAACCAGAATAAAATGTGCTAGAAAAGGCTCAATTTCCAGCACAAGTAGCACATCGAGTCCTACTAAGAATAAAGGAGGTTACAAGAAAATAGAAATAGCATGTAGTAAAGTCTAGGATTTTTGCTTTAGGGCAAAACATATATTTGTGTTATGTCTGACTTATTTTATTAAGTAATATACATTTATCAATACTAGATCATCTCTTTCATGCCAGAAAAGCAGAAAAATATACTATAATGCATTTCATGCATGTCGGTAATTTTAATTCTTTATGAAGGATAGTCATTCTACACATTCATCTAATTACCTTCACTTTAAGACAGATAGATGCTAATCCTGAACATCTTAACCTAAGGTACAATGAAAACTTACTTATTCTCATTTTGCTAGGTGCTTGTCTTAGCAATTTGTTCTTCAAAACCTCACAACCTCCCTTCATTTTCACAAAAGATCTAATACCATAGTGCACTTGAGAAGATCAGTGAAAAATAACAGTATTTGGTACATTACTAATAAAACAGTATCGTCGTATTGATGGCTCACCTGCCGTTTGTTTCTTTCCCTATATTTAAGATGTAAACAGTTTGGTGCTGTCTCTGTTTTATGCTTGAATGACTCACGGCTAGCAAATTGGTCCTGAGATTCCTAGAAAATTCCACAGTGTAACTATCCATCTCCTGTTCAGTAAAGTAACATACTAAATTATACCTATCTGATATATGTATTGACAAATCATAAGCTTTCGTGTTTGGCTTGTTTGCTTACACTTTGATTTACCAAGAAAACTTTCAGAAAGATTTTGTGGGTTCAGGTGAGGTACTGCAAGGGATCTAATTTTCAGAAAGTACTAACTGTCTAACCTTTTAAAATCAAGTCTCTTTAAAATGGCTTGGGCTGGGCATCCAAGAGCAGCGGAATCCATCCATACTTGTTAGGTATTTTTTTAATCTTGACTTATGCATCTTCCTATTTTTTCTATTTTTTAGGAAAATAACTTCTGATATATGCAAATTATTTTTCACTTTTTCTTGTAATATAACTAAAAAATAACAGTAAAAATAAGTCACAGCATTATTGCTGAGAAAAGTGCAGGCACCACACATATTTCTAACAATCTATAAATGCATTCCTACAAACTTGTTTATTGGATAAGTCTGGCCATAAATTGGCCAGGACACAGAACTTTATATGAAAAGAGCAGAACATTGGACAAAAACATTATAAGTCCACAGTATTAGATTTAAAGTAAAGTAACCACAAACTCCTAAACATGTATCCCAAAACTCACAATCTTTGTAATGAAAGGAAAAGACCACATCATATAACTGTCTTAGCCAGGCAATTCGGCATTTAACTTGTTTATTTTTCAGTTAAACAAAATCCAAATATCTCTGGGGAAGACAATGCTAATAACAAACATAACCACATAAGCTTTGTATATGAAATTCAATTTTAGCTTTAGTAGGGCCTGTCAAATTGGAAATTGTAGTAAAAAGCCAATAAACCTTAATCAAATTCTATCACACAGATTTTGGGCATTTTGTTTTTACCCAGTTTGTTCCAGAATTTCTAGTCTGATCTTGAGTCCTGAAATACTTGCATATTCCTTTGATATTATTCTTAGCTTTGCAAGTAATTTACCATACTTTTTAATAAGGAAATTCCACCTTAATAGAAGAAACCCTGCTTGATGAGCACATTTGAGAAAATGAAGAATATTTGCCTTTTGTTTTTCTGGTGCTGTTAAGAATTTTCTTTAGTATATTATTCCCTACTGGTAGAACGGCTATTGATTTCCCTAAGAGTAGGACAGCTTATTCGTGGAATAGCCACCTGCAGTCTGCTGATTTTAAAGCTCTCCTGAAGACACTTCTTTAGCATCATTTTCAAAAGTCTGTGCATTGACATCTATTTGTTAAATTAAATTTTATATATCCAAAATAATTATTTGATTCTTCACTCTGTGATTAACTGCTTTTATTCAACTGAGGTAATCTTTTGTTCTTTAACACATGCTTTCTTAATTTAGAATTTACATCTTCTCTATTGTTTAAGTGTTGGATGAAATTAGACCCTAATCCTTCATCTGAGTCTAAGTGGGATAGTTTAGCTGCATGCTTCCCCAGAACTTTAGTAGGGTACTTCACATAATGCAGGACTGAGACCTGATTCCCTCTGATACTTTTGTGACACAAATCTCCTTAATTACTTGGCAATTTTAATCTATTCTTTCTATTCTTGCCCTTCACAATTTTTGCAGACTAGCAGAGTTGCAAGACAGCATATGTTTTTTTTTATTTGCCATTGCTGCTGTATAATCTGAGCTGTGCATTGGTCCAGGAGATTGTTCTGTTCATCTAATTTTATAATACCCATGCCTTCTAAAGTGTCAGCTTGTGTTGGGTGCCATGGTGAAGAAATCCCAGATTCTGACATTTAAGGATGAGTGGACTACATAAAGCATTGAGGGAAAGCAGTTAGAACTGGAAATGTTAAGCATGTAAAGAATGGTGGGCTCATCTGCTCTAAAGCCTTCCTTGGGCATTCAGATGTTTCCTCACCATCTCATTGCTTTACTAAAAGGCTTTTCAGTTATTAACTTAGGTCACACTGCATATGTTTTCACATTTTGAGCTAAATTCTGTCTTCAGATGGACACAACCTGTGTCCCACAACCAACTTTTTGGCTTCAGCAGAATTTTGAACAAGGCCATCTACATGCTGTGGACAAAGTTTCTGCTTTGACTGAAATCATGGGAAAAGTTATCATAAGCTTCCAAAAAGGCCATGAAGGCAAGAGATAGCAGCATCCTCATTCTTTACCCCAGGTCTCAAACAAGAGAAAGGGCACATCACTGGTACTCATAATCGTGACAGCACTCATGGCATACATGAAATATTTTGCTTTGCAAAAGTATCTGTGTCTCAACCACTTGCAGATCGACAACCAACAGTTCCTTCAGCTCATATTGCATCTCCCACAAAGTCATTTCACCTGATCATGAAAGCAGACAGCAGCATGGGAGGAACAGAGGGGGGGACCACTCCATCCACAGCCTCAAAACCACACCAGTGCCATCGGACTCATGATACCGATCCACCCACTTTGGGCCTGAGCTGGACTTGCCCTCTTATGATCAAACACTACAAGGGAGACGCTCATCTCCATGTCAGAAGCAGGTCTGTTATGAGGAGCTGATATCTGATTCATTCTATTTTTAAAATCTTTGTCTTTGAAATGAGACTTCAATGATCCACCCAGCTGCATACAATCAGGAGCAGCAGCTTGGCATAATAGGGTGAGGAACTTTTAAGGGGTGTTTATAGTTTGAAAGCATCAACCTCTCTTTTAAATTAAAGACACAGTAGAAGAAATAGTAAGCACTAAAAGATAATTCAGAGTGCCCTTAGAAGAAGCTTAGTTATCCCTGAAGCTTCAAAACACCAGGCTTTTGGAAGACCTCTCTGTTCCAGAGTGGGAAACTACTCTCTAAAATCTTACTCTGAGAAAAAAAAAAAAAAAAAAAAGATGCACTAGCATTTTTTAGCTGCTTGGAAGGTTAAAAACATTCCAGCAAAAGGGTCTAGGTTGAAGTACGTGAGGCAAAAACAAATATTTCTCCATAAAATGGCTACACTAGCATAAAGAGGAATACTTAGTAGGCTTAAGGTGGGAATTTAGGGAATAGTATTTTTTTTGCTTTTTTTAACAGGAAATACTGTTTAGGCGTTTTATATAGGGGGTTCTGCATTTGTGAAGGGATAATTTGCTCTAAAATATGTGGGCAACCAGCCTAAATTCTCTAATTGAGTAGTTTGCTTATAACCCCAGGCCATTAGGTGAATGTAAACTATTACAGGCTTAGTAAGAAAATAGTCCCATTAGGATTTTTGTATTTGTATGTGGTTGTGGGTTAGTGTGACTGTTTCCAAAATGATGGATTAATGAAAAGGTCTTTTTTTCTGAGTTTGCAAATACCCACTTTGAAATACCCACACTCAAATTAAGCTGAAGAGTTCTTTTTTTCTGTTAAAAAATACCAGATCAAGGCTTGACTATTACTTCCAGTGTGAGTTATCTAGGATAAATCACAGGTACGTTTGCAATCTTTAAAAAATAAATATTCCTGCAGAAATACCTAATCCAGTTTTTCTCCATATTTCTTAAACTCTCCTTAATTTTAAGTGCCAGCTATTAGTGCAATAATAAAAGTCCTCTATCCTGTGAGAGAACAGTGGTCTTTTAGGAAGTGTAAGTATTTAGCCTTCATGCTTTGTACACGTACTTCAATTGCTAATGTTAAGATGTCACACAGGCTGCTCGTAGAGCTATATTTCTATAAGGAAGGAGACAACTTTATGTGCAACTTCTTTTATACTGCTAGTATTAAATTTCGTACTTTTCACTACATAACACATCTCTCTTTTCCTGTTCCCAGGCAAACTTTAGCCTATCACATTTTATTTTCCATGGCAACTGTATGTACATAATATTGTAAGGTATTAAGACGAGAAAACATAGCTTTAATTAAAAGTAACAGGAATCAACGACCTACCTATAAACACATTACAAGTCAGCCCTAAATTCACTGATAACTTCCAGCATCCAGCCTGCTTCCCACAAAACATCAGAACCAAGAGTTATGAGAAACTCTGAAGTCTATGGAATAAGAAAAGCCCTGTAATAGCTTTGGTGCAGAAGAAAGTAAAGAAAAAGTACTTGTGTCAATGGTACCTAAACCCCGAGGGGCAAGTGTGACCACAGAGGCAAGCAGTTCTCCAGATGAAGTGAAGGAGGCGTGCAAGTGTAGCTCAGCATCCCTTGGATCCTGGAAAATATTCACCTATCAAAAGAAATGCCAGGTCTGAAGACTGCCACAGTTTTCACATGAATTGGGGAGTTTATCAATATAATAGGACTGGAAGGATTAAAAGAGAAACAGAGATCAGAATATTTTGCATCCAGCCAAGTAAAGCTGAAGCAAAATGTTGGAAAAGGAAGCTACACACTTCAAAAAGGGTGGTATTGCGACATACGCATAATCTGGTTGCTCAGGGGATTAGAGGAAATAACCCCAAGAGTAGCTTCCTATAGAATTAAGAAACTATGTAAAGGGGATTGATTAAAAATAGAATGGACGCATAGCTTGTTCTGCTTCTCTTACGGTGTCAAAATATTGTAACTTGTTGCTGTTTTCCAATTATATCAGCAATATAAGGGATTTTATTCATTAAGAAACAGTGGTAAATAGGAGATCCCTATTTTGAGGATTTAAAAGAGTTAACAGCACTGCAAATCCAATAAAATAAAGCACACATAAGAAGAACGTGAACACAGATTAAGCATAGAAATGCACTCAGGAGGGAGCACTATGTGCAATAGTAGGTTGTTCTGGCTATACCTAGACAATCTGATGTAGATGGAAAGGAAAACCAGTAAAAGTCAAAAAATTAGCATTATAATCTGAATAGGTTGTCAGGACAACCATTCAAGAGAAAACATGAAGATTTCAGATTTTTTTGTTTAAACTTAATCTCCTTGCCATCACAAACAAGCCTATTTCAAACTTTTCTTGTGCACAAAGTCCTCCATAGGCATCCCCTTGTCCTCATCCTTTCCGTCCTGTACTGTCCTCACAGAGACTGGGAACTTGGGAATTCAAGAGAGACATTGCCCCAGGTCTCAGTCCCATGGTCTGGATCCACATGATTCAAAATTACACTTACAGGCAATTGCAATGAAAGGGGAATGTATATTCAAACCCCTCTAAAAATGTGTAGATGCAGTGCAGGGAGCACATCTGCCATGGGGAGGTGGAGCATATTCACCGCAGATAGATCTTTAGAGAATATCCTTACAAAGCCCTTACACATTGCAACTCAGGATGTGTGAAATAAGAGGCTTATTTATTGGACAAATTGGAAAAAAGCGCATCCCTAACTTAAGGACAGCTCCTCTGCTAGTCTTAAGTTTTTTGTCCAACAAGAAGTTTTAAGGTTGGGTGCTTATTTTTTACTTTGGGGAAAACAACATATTTTTCATTAATGTAATAGTTTAACTTCTGGTGCTAAAATTTTCAAACATTGGTCAAAGGCAGATACGCAAGCATTTGGTGTGAACAGTGTAAGTCTGAATATCAGGGACAATGGACAATGAGGTCTTCTAGGAGGTGTTGGAAACCTTAGCTGTACTAAGTACTATTTGCAGTACTTAAAATGAAGATTAAAACTCATATGCAGACAGTTTGATGGCTGTAACTGTTGAAATTCAGGTGTTTTCCTGGAGCCATGAATTAATTTTCAGTTGTTCATTTGTGTTTCCTCTTCTGCCATCAGGTTCCTGGCAAGCTTAGCCTTCAGCACCATTTTAGGCTCCAGATTTTGCCGTAGACAAATAGACCTGGTGCTGTGGGTTGTCCCTCCAGAGGAAATTAGAAACCAGCCCTGAACATAGAATATAAACTGAACATTGAACCCTGAACATAAAAAACGAATGAAAGTTTTACTAACTTCATCAAACACTCTTGAATTTCCTGCAGTACAAAGAGGCTGTGCTCTTTGCAGAGGTTCTCTGCAAGAAGGCTGCTGCTCTGAGCCTTCCTTTTAAGAGCACTCACACTCTTCACAGAAGAAAAAGCAGGCTATGAACACTCAGCATTTTGCCTGTGATGGTTTTCTGAATTCCCTAGCCTCTGGTTCTTCCCACCCATCTGACCAGCTGAGAAAAACAAGCTCTATAATGATAAAGAAATGACTCCATTTCCATCCATGTGACGCAAATATCTCTCTCACTCAGTTTCTCTGCCACCACCTTTCCTATTCCCCACCTCGCCATACACAGTCTGGCTGTCTCTAAGGCCACTGCAGCCTTGAAAATACAGGGCAGGAGGGGGATTTTGCAGATGTTCCAGTACTTTGGCAAATTCTCCTTGGCAGCATTCACATCCTCTCTTCTATTTGCTCTCTTGACCAACCTACTAGGAATGTTTGCAAAACAGGGAATTTGGAGTAAATATTGCAAAATACCTGCAGTCAGTATACGTGTGAGGATCAGGTTTCATATGCAGATCCCTGAAAGTTTTCTAAGTGACATTAATCACTCGAGAAGTCCGAATCAAATAGTTATAATCAAAGAGCTTTGGAAAGTAAATATTACAAAGCAAAATAAAATAGAGGCACTGGAGACTAAATTTCGTCAAGAAAATAAATGAATATTTATTACCTTCAGAAGTTTTTTGAAGGAACTCCAGATGCTGAATACTTCTGAAAATCAAACCACTTCTCACTGTGGAAAGATGGAGTTAGTTGCCTTCAATCAAAAGTGTTCTAATTTGCCCCATAGAGTTTCTCAGTCAAGAAATTGCTCAGTACAAGCTAGAACCAAAATAAGTGTCAGCTGTTAATAATTTTTCAGTCTAAGAATTTGGCAAAGCAATGACATTGAAGGGATCAAGATTCATGAACAAATTATTTTTTAATGAATCCTCCATTCTATTTCTATGAAATTCCAAATTATTTTTCCCCTGTTCAGCTTTTCCATAACCTCACTGGGGATGAGCTTCATCTCTTGTGCCAGAAGAGGAGCCCCTGGACCAAAGCTGGTTTGCTGGTTCTGAATAGGTAGCTCAGCCTGGCTGTGCAGGAACATGCCCCGTGGTACATACTGCCTTTTACCAACTGTGAACTGCTCTTTAAGATGTGTCCGATCTGCTGCTGTCCATCTGCGATCACGTTCCAGTCTCAATCTCTTCTTAGACCTTTTTTACTTTAAATCTTAATGTTATTGTACCTTTAAACTGTTCCTTGAGATTATGTTTAGGGAACGATGAATTCACAAGATACTTGATTTTAGAAGTACAGGCTAGGTATAAACCTTACCTACTATGTAGTCGTGGATACAGGAACTGTATCTAGCTTAACCCGGGGAAGAAAGCCCCAGGATCAAAGCCAGACTTTGTAGACATATTTAATTATGTATTACTGGTAAAGCAATAAAAGCTTACAATATGAGCTCTATTCACAAAAAGGACATTGTTTTGTCATGTTCTTCTTGTAAATTCCTTATGCATGACTCAAAGTGTCATTTTACATGAGATTCATAAAGACAAATGTCAGTTCTACATGGGTGTACCAATGTGTTACAGAGTTTAATCAAAAGCAAATGTGTATGTTGAAATCATATGTGTCATTAAGAGCATTTTTGCCCATAAATTGGAACTCCTATTATGGTCAACAGAGTGAGCTCCTATGCAATAAAGCTGCACTAGGCCTTCTGCATTTCCTGAAAATGTATACCAAATCATTTCAAAATGCAGTTATTAAACACAATGTTCTCTAAGGGAACTATTATCTCAGGGAAATACTTTGGGAAGAGTCTCCATACTTTGCATTTGTACTTCCATTTCAAGTGCTGTCAGAGAAAAAGTTCTGAACAGCATATGGCACTAGAGACCATGCTAAGAGAGTTCAGGTTTAGTCTTTATATGAAAACTAAAAAGTAGCTGGTGGGTCAGAAACTTCTGCTGAAAGAATTAGGAGGTATGTTATTGGGGAAAGAGTTGAAGGCCAGCAAAACGAGGATAGGTAGATGTTGAAGTGTTGTGAAGGAGGACACTGGCAACATACTGAATAGTAATTTTCATAGCTATCCCAGCAAGGCATCAATCCATCACAACTGTGTTGGAAAAAATAATAGAAAGCTTGCTTTTAAATGCTGCCTTATGGTAGTAGTAAATGCAAATAAACCAGAATCTTTAAAAATATTAATGACAGTAACACCAATGGTCAACGATGAACTTACAGGAAATAGAGATGCTGTGATAATTCTTCATGTAGCATATTTAATCTCCCAGCCTATCGTGCCTTATAACCATACATCACCTAATTTCAGTTAGAAAATGAACTCACATAAACCAGAATTTACTGTTAAAGGGATAAGAGTGAGTAAATAATCAGATGAAGATTACTGGGAAGAAATCAGCACCTGAAAGACAAAAGGACCCAGGGCTTGTCTGGATTTTTAATTGATAGTTAGAAAATCTAAAAATGTCACACAGCCAGCCAAGAAGCAAACTGATAACATACGTTTAGAAAGAAAAGGCACCACACATCGCGGCTGTTTTATAAAATACTTTTTTGAACGTACATTCCACATATATCACTAGCATGTGTTGACTCTGCAAATGAAACTAAGTTCATCTGCTATGAAAGAGATAGCCAGGAAAAATCAACTAGTTTTAAAAGGTTATTAATACTAATGAACTGCATTTGATTCTCAGAAAGCAAAAAGCATTCGGAGCTGGATTCTTAATTCTGATACACATCTTAGTTGATTCCACTATAAAATCTTTTATTGCAAAACTGAGCAAAAGTCAGGTTCTTGGTTTCCACTTGCTATTTCTGTTCATCTGTCTTTCAATTGCTCAGGGGAATTTGAAATTGAAATTCTCTTCTCCACCAGCTTTCCCACACACAGGCATGTTCTGCTGGGGTGAAATATTTGTCCCACAGGAAAATACCATAGCACTCATACTCCCTTTATGTACCATCACCTTTCTTTCCCTGCCATCCTATCTCCCTCTTCTCCCACCATGTGCATTTCCCCAGACTGGTGGGGTGCTTGGCAGGAACTGTAAGGATGGGGAAGTATTTTAATGAGAGAGAATGATCTCTTTCCACCCATACAGAAAAAGATCAAAGTTCAGAAGGCTTTTCTTCGTTCATAGAGCTGACGATGTAAAAGTAATTCCTGCCAACGAAGGGGTGAGCTGATCCGTGCACCTACCCACTGAGGACTGTTTCTTGCTTTGTATAAAGCTGTTACCAGCAGTGAGTTTTCTTTTGCAACTTTGGTTCTCAACACTGGATAACCAGAGTTTGGGCTTTCTACTGACCAAAGCCAGAAAGAAGCCAGGACATGGTGCTGCAAAGATGCAAGGCAGCATCCAGGAGTGCTTGCACTGGGGGGCAACTGAGTGGGGCTCTCCCGTGGACCAGAAGATTGGACAGGTCCACAAAATGCATCTGCCCTGACTTAAAGCCCTTTACATACACAGGATAGTTTTGATGTGACTGGGAGTTGTTCCCACTCAAAGTATAAAAGGAAAAGTTATTGCTTGTTTTAGATGTCACTGGCACTGACTCTGGTCTGTTGACCTTTCTATGTAGTGTAGGGGTAGATGCTTTTGTACCTGCACAGAGCAGTGATTTCTTTACCTTTTTGTTTAGAAAAATTTTGCCTGAAAATCACATTAGGGTTTTTTTTAGTCTTTTTCTTTTCTTTTTCCCTGTAACCTGAGTTAGAATTCAGTTCAGGTATATGTAAATTATCCCACAGAAAACTAAATATAGCAACAACCAAGAAAGATTAGATGAGATTGTGTGATGTTTTCATGAGCTGCAATTAGACAGCCAGCAGCTTCACTTGTAAATACCAGACTTTAAAGGATAAAAGGCCAGTGAATGCTTCCTTCAGTAAAGCGCCTTGGGGAAAAAAAATACGCTTTGTTTGCCAATTGTGCTCGAAAATAATTTCAGATGGCTTATTCCAATTTCACCATATTTTTTTACCAGTGTATGAATGCAGATTTTTAGGAAATACTAAGAAGTTTGCTTTTTTTCCCTTGAGTTAAAAAGAATTATCAAAATAGTAGGATTCTCCTTGGAGTGAAATTACCTCCTTTAGCAAGGAACTCACCTAGGACCATGCCTTGCTTACACCTGTTAAAGCTTTATTTTGATGCTTTGAGTTGTGCTTATCCCTTGAGCTAGTGTTCTGCAGAGAAGTATATGTAACTGAGATTCCTATTGACCTCATTAGGCTTTAGCTCAGGTCTTTGGCGAGAGGTGCACCAGCTCTATCATGACTTACTTCTGCTGATACAACACCGCAGAGCTCTCTTGAGGGTCCCAGGTGGTTCAGTCACTTGCTACAGAGAGAGCTTACAGTGGAGGGGGAAAGAGCTCCCAAACAAGTGAAATAAATAAAATTAGTAAATACTAATGTTCAGTTATAGGGAGAGAAATAAAATTAACAAATATTCATGTTCAATCATAGTTTTGCCTTGCTACATTTTCTTGTTTTCTAGGTAGTTAAGGGAAACAGACCATGTCACAAACAAATGAAACATCCAAGAAGATTTTGCACAAAATGTTGAACATTTTCTTATCAGTACATACACCTTGTCCTCTACTTTTTTCTGCTAGGATTATTTGGCAGAAAACAGATTTAAGATGTTTAATGGGAGAGAGTACAACCCCCTTGGGATTCAAAAGTTGTTTCTGGTTTTGCTGTGAAATCTGTCTTTGATTAGTCACCCAGGGCATGTTGCTGTTTTCCTAATTTTCAGAGAAGGATAATACAACTTATCTATTTTACACCATTACTGTGAGAATTTCTGATTTTCCAGAATTAGTTTTGCATCACTGGGTGAAGGGTTGTATAAAAAAGGAAGAGATTATGATTAAAACAATATCTGCCTTTTCTGCTTATTTCACTGAAATTAGTCCATTTGGGGGGCTTCAGAAGAGTGATACTGTGATTAAAATGTAACAAATAATGCATTTCATAACTTAAACTTTTTCTAAGAGAAATGAGAATAGAGACATCATGGTTTTATACAAATATTTTGATAATAAATATAATAAAAGAAAAAATACTCCTGAATTACATTATATACATGAAGAATTATTTGCATATGTGAGGAAGAGCTACTCACTTTTTAAAAAGCAAAAGGAAGGATGATTCCCATACCCAGCTTCCCAGGATAACCGAGTTCTTAATTTCCCTGTAATGCTCTGTATTCTTTAAGGATTCTGCTTAGATTTGACTTTCCTGTTCTGCGTGGTTATTGTTTTGTGCTATAGGTGCTTTATATGAAGCACAAAGCATCTTCAAAATGGTGAATACTCTGAATTACTCTTCTGACAGAAGCAGTAATCCCCCCAAAAGCTGGAATTGTTCAAAACCTCACAGACAGCCAGGCAGTCTTTTAGCAACACAAGCAGTGCTTTGCTTTTCAACCAGGGAGTCATGAACTCATGTCAGGGCATCTCAGGCACCTGCTATTTGCATACTGCCAAATGGGGAAAGGTCTTCAGGGGCTACTAAAGGAAAAGCGGGGCAGGGTTGATGCAGAAATCCTGAGAATTACTAGTTCAATATTAAGGTAAAAACATTCTTACAAGCAAAATTCAAAATATCAGGCTGTATCCTTCAAGTTTTCCAAGACTGTGCCAAGGCGAGGCAAGGTGGCCTGTGGTCTTGCTTCAGCCAGCAAGGCATTTTGATTTGGCTTCTAGAAATAACAGCTAATGAGAAGGCCAGCCTGTCTTTGCGGGGTGAGGGGGCGCAAGCAAAAAAGGTTACATGGTCCAGTTCAGTGCAGTATCACTGCCTCCTTCCCCAGATTCTCATTTGAATAATGACTGCTGAAAATGTATAAAATGGCCACTCTTTTAATGATGGGTTGTATTTTAATGTAAATCTTAGGAAATGCAAATTCTAGTCAGCGTGTTGGCTTCTCGTTTGGACTCAATTTGACCTATTAGCAGCCAGATTTTTTAGAGATTAAATTACGAAATGACAGCAAGACATACACATATAATAGTGGAGGGACTAGAGGTATCCTACCAAGTGGCAACAAAATAAAACAATCATATCCTTGTGACAATATGAAGTCTGATACTGAAACAGGTTCAGTCTAAGCTTTACTTAATAAGAGAATGACAAACATAAACAATAAAATTCCAAACAGACCTGCAATATCTAGGTCAAATAAAGGCAAAATAGTTTCATTTTCATAAAAGGTCCTATACTACTAGACATATAAGATATTACTTATTAAGACAACGTCTTTCCACAAAAGCAAAAAATTGCAAATGAAGGCTTTTGCAGCAACTATAAACCAGATCATTTTGCACCATCTGCTAGCCTGGCGCCAAATGTATGTTTGACACTCCTCAGTGAGGATAGAGTACTATTTCAATCCACAAAATACCTTCATTTACCCATTTTTCAATTATACCTGGTGTATCTACATCTAAGGCTACAAGAGCGTTCTTGTTAGAAAGCAATGCATTTGTAACACCTCAGAGCACCTGCACACCATCCCCACGCAGGTTGCACCTTTCTGTAAAGCCTTATCATGTTGAGGGCTGGAGGTTTTGTGCTGCTCACTTCAACACCAGCTCTGGCTGCACCATTCTTTTCTGCTTGCCCCAGGACTGAGGATATGCCAACTGGAAACCTGAAGAACACAATGTTTGCAAGAGTGACGAAGCTATGCAGCACCAGCAAGAAACACACTGGAGTTTTATAACACAGTTATAATGGCTTCCCTGCATATCTCTTCTGGGCACCATTAATTTCTCTCTTTTACTGTACAGGTAATTCCATGAACTCCCAGCTGGAGTACTCAGTATCACCCAAAGAGTAAATGGGAGAAGTTTATAATACACAAAAGAGACAGGCCAGGGAGCAGTTATATATGTATTCTAGCAGTGTGAGAACCTGGTGGAAGAAACTGTAAATTTGTTTCCAACCTGTTTTAATATTGGTTTAACAGTCAGAAGAAAAAAGCTTTACTATTTAAGCAAAGTTTAATACAAAGTTTACATTAAAGCTCTGTTTAAATAATAAAACTTTTTCTTCTGACCATTAAAGCTATATGAAAGATGACTGAGAAATGTTTTCATGCTCTGACATTGGCCTCCCACCTGCCAGTGTCACAGATGACTTGACTTTCCAGCAAGATGGCAACTATTAGCACTCAACTGTAATAAAAAATGCATGCTACATCCCACAAATGCAATAGTTTGTGCAACTGACAAAATACTTATTTTTCCATTAATTATTTAAATATTGGTGTAGCTGTGTTGATTTTGAGACCGTTTCTAACTTACTTTGAACCTTGAGTGGGATGACTTGACTGGCAGAATATCACGGTTTCTTTTTCAAGGAGGTGGAGGCTCAGGTAGGGAGGAATGTCCCGATTATATCACAATATATCCCCATAATTTCCTTAAGAAAAATATTTCACTTAAATAAACAGAGAAAGTGTTTTCAGTAAGAGAGCAAGAGAGAAAAGTCACAGCAGCTTTGAATAATCCCTAGAAGCATCTCCTCCTGCCTGCCCACCAGCAGCAGCCACAGATTATGCCTCCATTAGCAAGTAGTGCAAACAAACAGTGCTAGGACCTTGACAGCTGTGTCCTACATATTTCAGGGGCTTTCTAATTCTGCAAGCTCTAGCTCAGTCCCATGGGCTGAATGTCCAGTTGTGGCTGGTGTGCAGCAGGATACATCCAGGTTAGTTCATCTGAAATGAATCCAGGTCTGCTCTGAGGTTGCCTTACCATGTGAAGCAAAGCCAAAAAAGGTCAACAACTGGAATATTCTCTGCAGAAGTATCCTAAACTACAACTCTCCATCAAATGAGTCGCAACATGCGTCCACCACCTCATGTAGAAACCTGGGTTTTAAATGACCATCAGGCTGTAGCCCTCTGACTACCCAGATGAGCTCCTTCACCTCCATGAATGGCTCTGGTCAGGCATGAGAGCATACCATTCAGAGAAAGAGTGGAGCCAGCTTATGTCCCAAATCTTTGTTTATCCACCCACAACCTCAGCTCACAAAATTTTCATCTGAGGCTTAGGTAATACTGAAGCATTTCTTTTGATATTGATATGCTACTGCTTGCACTGTCACAGATATAATGAGACAAAGCAGGGACTTGATTTCATTTCCATTCACAGCATCAATGAGATCAGCATTAGAACAGTCCAGTCCCAGTAGCTTTGCTCTGCAGCCACACTGAATTATGTGCTGAAAATATGGACCAAGGATGACCAAAAATTAATCAAAAACTGATAGAAACTCCATACCTTAGGAAACTGAATGAATTGATCTAATTTGTCAGGCAAGATGCAACTTGATTAAATTATTTAAAGTAGCTCCACAGAAAACAATGAAGACTACTGCAGAATACTTCATCCGACAGAGGAATGCAAAACAAGATCTGAAAGCTCAGGTAATTTCAAGGATATGTCTAAAATGCAATCAAATGGAGGCACTCTTGAGCTAGCTTTAAACTCATCAGGCTTGGATGGTGTTGGCAGTGTAGCCAGTGTAGTAGAGCGCTCAGCATGGAGTAACATCAACTCCATCAGTAAATGATGTATTTACCCAGGTTTTTGGTCATGTAATTCACACCCAGCACTGAGCTGTCAGAGCTACACCCCTAGTTTGTTTAAAGGTCATTAGAGTGTAACTGTATGAGCTGCAGACAGTAGATGCTGTTATATGCCTTGGCTCAAAGGAGGGTGAGGAGTGCGAAGATCCTTTTTGTGTTTGCATTCATGCCATGTAGCTCTAATAAGTCATTCTGATTGTCCAGTGAGAGATCCATTGCAACATGTTGTCTCAGGGCCAGTTATAATGAGACTGTAAAGGGATATAATCAGAGGATTTGCTAATGGGCCTGGGTTATTTTGTCACTGACAGGCCTTTTTGTAGGTCAAGTGCTGATACTGTTGGCAAGTCAAGTATAGATCAAAATATTTTTTCTATAATGAATAGCTAGGGCCAGGTTATTACCTCAGTCGACTGCAATAGTCACCTGCTTTTCCAATGAATCCTTGTTTCTCTACGTGTAGAAGGCCAGCTGTAATAGATTCAGAAAAAACATCGTTTTATTCATCTTCTTAGTGTGACCAATGAGGCTGTTATATGTTACGAGGCATGCAAGAAAAGGCATGGAGTGCAAGCCCAAATGCAGTATGTGATCCAAGTGAAAGCAGAGTACAGAGTGCCTTGCATAGTTCATTTCTTGCACAGATTCATTCTGTACTGCAGTTGCCATTACCCCAGGTGCTTCATCTAACGTCCCTGTCAGGCAGTGGGTCATATGATTTATAAAATTTATCTCAGAAATTGTGCTTGTTGACAACATGTTTGATTTTGATCCCAGGTCTGAGGTGGAGGCAGTGGGACATCCAGCAGAGCAACAAGCAAACTATCATCCACCTTAATGCTGCACAAGGATCCCATGGCAGAACCCACCTGCATTACTTCTATGTACGGCCACACTTCCTAACTTCATTCTTCTGCAATATCATCTCTGCCTAGTTTAGAAAGCAGATGTTCTTAGGTAGCTGGTGAACATTTATCAAACCAAACTCAAGTACCAATTTATCTTCTCTTGCTTTAATTGATCAGTATTTTCAACTTGTGGTAGAAGGCAATTTTCCTGATGGGTTCAGTAACGGAATAGAAATCTTTATGGAAGCTCTTTCACTAGCTGGGTCTGGTCCCTGCCTTCCAGACTGAAAAATTCAAAAAGGACATAACTCAGAGAGGGTCTTTTAGAAAGCAGAAATGACATTCCAAATCCCTGGGGCAACCTCCTCAAAATGCACAATAACTTTTATGTGAGACCAGAATGACTACACAAATGTTGTGATGTTTCTCAAAGACAAAGGGAAAATTCTTGAAACATTTTAGTACACAGACTAGATCACTATCAGTAACCAGTTTCATGCATTTAGCACTCAGATGAAATATAAGGATCGTAACATGGAAAAGCTCCTACTGAGATTCACTGCTCTGCAAGAGAAAAAGAATGTTTCATATTTCAATAGTTTGACAAGAGGCTAATAGTTTAGCTGAGTAGAAGAGTGTTCACATGCTTTATTTCCTGCAAGCAGGAAGGTTTTTTACCTGCAAAACTGCTTGTAGCAGCCCAAGGTAAGCCTAGTAGGACATTGTCCAGAGGTCTGTCAGGAAAAAGCTATTAGGAGATGATATAGAAGATATGGAGATAGAGACAGATGGAGATAAACCTTCCCAAAAAACTGGCTCCCAAAAAGTCATGATCTGACTAAAAATGAGCTGTGGAACCTATATGCACAACCACCTGTTCAAGCAGGACATCCAACATTCAAGGATTCACAAACAATCTATGAAAACTTAAATGGATTTTTTTCATTTACAAACAGACCTATCTGCACAGCAATACATTTTTTCTTCACAAATGTAAGTAATAGATAATAAATTAATATGTAAACTGAGATGAAGTTAATGAAAGCTAAATGCAATTTTAGCTAAAAATTATCTTTATTTTAGTTAAACAAATGTTTTGTTTCAAAACATGATACAGAAAGTGCTTTTACAAAATATGAGAAGGCACTGCGAGATGTTATAGCAGATGGCATGCCACCCACCAGAATAAAAACCATTCACACTCCAGTTTTAGCATCTGAATTGTGCCACCTCAGTTGTAACATGCACAGACAAAAAGTTGTGAATTCCAGGTTTTTTGTAAGAAGCATGTCATATATGTTAATCTCAAGTCGTTTTGGATAAGGCTTTGCGCAACAACTGGGTTTCTTTAAAGGGAAGCACTACATACTATAGAGTCATGCTCCTGGGCTCCTGAAGAAAAGACAGAGTTAAATACTAGATAAAAACACAAGGAAGAGGAATAGATATGACAAAGTGCTGTTACCCTTGGAGCAAGATGTAGCAATACATACAGGTCAAGTAGATACTAGATCTCGGCTGCATTATTTGTGATTGCAACAATCATAAATAGGATAGGAGAAATGGTGAAATATATATATCTGTCTTTCTGATGCAGCATAAAACTGACATCTTGCCCATTTCTTGACATTAAAGATGCTACTGCTAAGTCTGTGTTGGGGTTTTTTTTCAGAGAAAAGGGGCTATTTTTCATGGAGCAAAATGGTAAATTTCATGAAGTAACACTGCATTTCATAAGCAGATATTTTAAGAGACATTGTCAAACAAATAATGCTTTATAAGGCGCTAGAAATGATTCAGTGCATGTCTGAAAGACAACTTTTATTCACTTTTAGCATACTAAAATGTTACTATTCTCTCTATTAAGTTGAGTGGCTGCAAATGTGAGTCAGGAATCCTTTGTCCTGCTTTTTTCCTTCTCATTCACGTTTCTGACTGGATTAGTCCCTTTCCTGGTTTAGGACCCTGCCATGAGAAACAGGCCACAAAGGTCAGCAGGGACAGGATGGAAAATAATAAAAAGGACCCTCTTTCCTTGAAGAAAATTATATTGTTTTCTCTTAAAGACATCAAATCTCTTCAAACTAAACCATGTCCTCCATTCTCACCCTTTCTCTTAAACTTATCCCATACAAATTCCTAAGATATCTGTATTTCCATACATATGTTTAGAGAATGGGTTATAGGCAACTCTGTAAAGATAACATAATTAAGCATATACATGTATAATTGAGGCAGATACTAAAATGCAAGACTCTATTCACTTGCACACTTTGCTTTGTCTGAAGCTGGTAATTAACTGATTGGTAATATTCTCCTCTCTCAAGCATTTTCCATACATGTCTAGGAAGTGACAAACTGGCAGAAATGTGAATTTCACATTTTCGACAGAATTTTTTTTAACTGACCAACTCATGAGAGTAATGAAAGTGTTACAGTCTTTCCAATGGCAGTTGCCCAAACCCCAAGAGTTGGACAAACCCCAAGAGTTGGAATGACAGCTGTGATGCATACCAATTTCTGTTTTCCAGAACTTAAATTTGAATGGATAAAGTGATCTCTGCGTTATGTTTGAAATAGTTGTGTGGTGTGGCTGGGGACTGATCAACACTGAAGTGTAGCCAAAAGTAAATCTGGAAAACACTGAAACTAATGCAACGTGCCTGTTGCTCTGTGTGAAGACTGTGCCACAGAATTCAGTTAGTCCCTTGACCGTATTTCCTTCTCATATACAGATGAGCTCTGGGGCCTTTATGCTTCTTTCTGAAAATGTCTTGTTTCTTCCCAAATGATAATCACAGTTTCTTCTAGAGTTTACATTTCCCTGGTTTGGGCAGTAAAACAAACCTCATGGAACATAAAAAACACCCCTTCGACAAAAATCCAGAGAAACCAATCTACTATTCATTCACAGTGTTCCAGCACTGGACAAAGAGGTGGAAGAAGAAAAAGTAATCAGAGATGGGACTGCTCTATGTCAGGCAAGAGCTGAGTGACTCAGCATGCCTTTTGGTACAATGGGAATTATGGCAGCTTATATCTTCCTTGAACAACTTATCAGAATTGCAAACATGTAACTAGGTATCTACAACAGGTCTCCCAAGTTGAATAGTTTGTGTCATGAGCAGTGCAGACTCCATTTTGCATAAAATCCCTCATGTCCCTTTTAAATCTGTTGCTTGTTAGGACTTGCTTCTGACAGGTTCCTAATGAAAAACCCATAGTGACAATGAGTA
This sequence comes from Phalacrocorax aristotelis, assembly GCF_949628215.1. Lineage (NCBI taxonomy): Eukaryota > Metazoa > Chordata > Aves > Suliformes > Phalacrocoracidae > Phalacrocorax > Phalacrocorax aristotelis. Next base: position 25,504,013 of record NC_134280.1, read on the forward strand.
AGTCTCCAGCAAACTGAAATGATAGTCCGTGCTTTGCTTATTTGCTTGTGTTAACCAAAACAAGGCCTCTCAAAACTATAAATTCTATATCTAAACAAGCCTGTGAAAAAGTTATGCTACTTCCAGTCTTCCCTCCTTTCCCCTGACCTGGGTGGCTCATCCAGAGCTCGTATCTTCTCTTTACGCACTGCCAGATTTCTGGTAAGTGGCTAAAAGTGACTAGCAAGAAAACGATTTTATTTTTTTGTTCAAACAAACCATTAAATCACATAACCCACTTGCAAGTATGTAGGTAGGTCTGATCCAAATCCCAGAGATTTCACTGAATTTTAGATCAGGCCCACAGTGACTGTGTGGAACAATTGGAAGGTCTAAGCTCTGACAATCAGCTGGAAGAGTGACAGTCTGCAACTGTGCTGGGGAAGGAGATATGCAAAACCGAGTATGAACAGAAAGGCTTACAGTTGGTGGAAACATCAAGAGAGGGATCAGTGTCCTTTGACAACAGACTTACTTCTTGATCTGACAATTGAACTTTGATGTTCTTCCCCTGTTAGAAAATAGCAGTATGTACACCAGCGCCTGGTCGCAATATGTGTGCGACTCCCCTCTGTTTGCTACCCTAGCAGGTCCACCCAGCATGGTTCCAGGTACTGACAGATCATGGTGGGATGTTTCCAGGAAAAGGATTGATCATATATCGATTCTTTAATCTAGGAAACTGCTTGCAAAGAGCTATTTCAAAAGCAAATTTTGATTGAAAAGTTAAGCATTTGGAACTTGGGAACTGACAGGGTAAGGATGATTTATGCAGCCTGATCTCACCTTGCTCCATCAGCTGTGATTGCACCATGATGCAGTCATGGAGGATAAAATCCTAATCTCTGTTGCTGCATGAATGGCTGAACTCAGCCAGGGCAGATATGCGTTCCTCTGAAAGCGACTCGGGGCTGTATAGTGAAAGTCTGATGTCGGTAAAACCCCAGCCATTTGCTGGAGAAGTTAAATGATGCTGGCAATGCTTTGTGAAGCAAGGGAAGGCATGGTCTCATAGGATAGATGAATGCTGCCTTGATTAATGCAGTTCAGCCTCTGCCTTGCTACAGAACTTCCATACAATGCTAAGCACAACATTTAAATCCAGCTCTTCATAATTGGTTACAAACTGTATTTTCCGCATTAAGGATTTCAAGTTACATTCAATATTTTGGTTTGCAAAGCAATGAGTAAACGACATTGTTAACTTCACCAAAATTACCAGCTCGGTGTCCTCCATAGGACATACAAAATGAACGCAGATTTCATGTGTGTCTGATCTTCAGGATCCTGCTTGTTAAATCCTCACTTTATAGAGTCATTCTGAGAGATGATTTGTTAATGCTTGTGAGGTACACAGCAGTGGGAGTGAGAAGAACCATAGACAGTCCAGTCAGAAAATTACCAAATCTGTATTTAACCCGAAGTCAGAATCTTGCACAGGCTTAATTAGCTGATCAGTGAGCGAACACCAGCTTCTCTGTGCCTGGGTGAGACAGGCCTACAGCAAATGTAGTCAGTTTGTAACACAAACATCAGTTTTGGTGTTTCCCAACTTTCCACATTTTTTGTGACCTTCTCCTTTTATTTGTAGTACACAACACCTTGAAATAATTGCCAGCTGAAACAGGTCACTGCTTCAGTTTTGCTGATGTGGCGCCAAGATATTTTTTCAGCATTTACTCAATAAAGTAAACATGATCAGAAATGTCTGTCAAATATTTAAAATCCCAGTGTGCTAAAGAGCATTTCAGAGTGGTTTTTAAAATGCTCTAAAAATCTTAAGTACCGAAGTAGTTAAAATCCTTGTCAGAAAATTAAGAGGATTGCCTGAAGGACTACGCTCTGGATCTCTGATAGCAGAAGAAATGAATTCCAGACTGCTTCTCCACCTGTGTTAGTATTTTGTATGGAAAAATAAACTGCTTGCAAAAATGTATAGGGAAGCAGGAAATCTGGAGTCTAAAATATGGCAACATACACAAACCCCTGCTTTATAATTGTGCGCACTGTAGACCATCTGTCTAGCAGTTAAATACACTCCCATTTAAATGAGTAAGTACATTTAATGGACGAAGTATTAAGATCACTGAGGGGTGAAGTTTTATATTTGCAGTGTGCAAATGCCTGAGTGGAACCACTTGTACATTCTCAATACTACACACCTTTAAAATAACTAAGAAAAATGACTACTTACCTGCTGCATACCAAAAACTGGCTCCTTTTAAGCAAATCATTACAAACTGGAATAGATTGAATTGAAAGCCTGATGGTCTCATGGCCTCCATTCCAGAAGTATAAATCAGGCTGCAGCTCAGCTACTGCTGTTGTGAACTCTTTAAAAATACACAGGAAGTGCAAATACGGTTTAATGACTTCACTTGGAGTATTCACTGTCATTTCACTCATTTTTAAACAAGACAGGGCTGAAGAGATCTTTCCTAAACACCTTAACTAATAAGTTGTCAGTGTTTAAACAACAATTACTGTACAAAAATGGAAATTAGCTGATATGATCAAGCCATATGGCTAATATAATTGATTTGTTCAGATTTTTTAAAAACTGTGAAAAACAAAGCCAAAACAGCAGCATAATATAATTTACAAATTTAACTAGAGGTGATATGTTCTATTTAGTTCGACAACAAATAACATCTTCCGAGTGTTTTAAATTAAGTATAATGAGGGAAGGACCACGTCGGGTCCTAAATAGACCTGACCCGGGAAAACAGATATCCGAAAGACCCGGGGCAGCAAAGTCACTGGCTGTTGAGCAGAGGCAGTGTCAAACGGAGGCTTAGGGGAGGCCCGGGTTTGGAGGCGCAGGCTGGGCGCCCCGGGGGGCCGCGGCGGGACAGGGGTCGGTGCCAGCCCGTCCCCCCCCGCCCCGCCCTGGCCGAGCCCCGCAGGTCTCCCCGGGTGACAGCTCGGCTCTCGGAAAGCGGGCGACCGCTGGGCGGGAGGAGGCTGTGCTCACGAAGCGGTACCCAAAAGGCTCGGATGGGGTTTCTGAGCTCTTTTTCAATTGCTCCTGAAACTTTGATTCGATCCGTAATTTTTAAGACTCGGTCGCTGTCAAAGCGAGCCGATATTTCCCCTTCTGATTGACTCGCACTCAGCAAAACAGAGGGAAGCCATCATAAATCTGCACTGGAAAATGTATTTGTTTGTGTTTCTCTGAAGTTGTTCAGATCCTTTCTTATTTGCCTTGATGCGTTTTGTCCTCCGCCTCATTACTGCTGAGTGGAGGTTTCCCGATGCGGGCTGAGAACGGCAATTTTGAGTCTGGGCTAGCAAAAGAATGGAAGTTTGGGAAAGGGAAAGCTTCATTTTTCTGTCAAGTTCAGTAGGCTGCAAAAGCTAATTGTGAAGAAGGAGTCCTACCAGCGGGCTGGTGTGTGCGGGGCGGGGGGCAGCGTTACCCCGCTCAGGAACACACCACGAGCACGCCAGTGATGCCTCTGCTGTACAGCAAATACCCCGAAACGATTTTACCCTTAGAATCACGTTTCTTTTCTTGCTCTGGTCCTGATGACCACCTCACGCTGGAGGAAAAGAGTTCAGCCTCTGAATGCCAAGAGAAGTTGAATTCAATTAGCTAAAAGCCTCATTTGCGTAGTTTGGAAACTATAGACATGGCTTAACTGACCACTCCTCTGAAACCCGCTCCCATCGCTAATAAGTGAGGGTCTCATTAAGGTGCTCTGAACGGAGTTTTAATAATGTGTTAACAATCCCTGGCCACTGGTTAGAAGAGGAAGGCTTTGCACCAGCTGGTGCGATCGGAAGGACCCCGCCGCCTGGTCGGCACGGGCGCGGGGCGTGGGAAGGGCAGGCAGCTGCCTGCAGAGGGCTGGGGCAGGAGCCTGCCTCGGGCCGGGCCGCAGAGCGGGGCACGCCGCGGGCCGTGGGCTCCCACGGGACACACGAGGGAGGCAGCTGCGGCGCCGGCGGAGCCTGGCACTCCAGGCCCACGGGCTGCGGCGCCTCACGGGTGGGAGGGAAGCAAAAGAATGATCCGCTTCGAGCAGGGAGGGGCAGCCCTGCCTGCTTTATGTCCCGCGAGGGTGGAGGGGGAGAGAAGTAGTTTTATTTATTTAAAAAAACAAAAAATACTTCAAACCAGAATCTGTGCCTCACATCATTTTGTAAACCAAACAACTAAGATGTTGTTGGGTTATTTTCTCCCCTGTAATGAGAGTCCTTCTTGCTAAAAGCAGGACATGAGTGGAAGAGGCCAGGGCCTCTCCCGCTGCCGCGGGTGTCCGAGGCGTCCCTTCAGACGGCACCGCAAGTCCGCGGGGCCGGAGGCCGGCGATAATGAGAACCTGCGCGGGGATGATTGCCTTTAGCCGCAAATATCATCCATGATTAATGCTTTATCAGGAACTTAGTTTCACTCGCTGGGACCCAATAGGGTGCACCAGGCCTTCAGAGGCTGCTTTTCTAGTTGTAAAATTACCTCTCTATGCCTCGTCTCCTTGGCTCGTTACTATTATCATCTGGGTTTGAATTTCTCTTTTTAAACAGCGTAATCTTTCTTCGGTTGTGCACCCGGGAGTAAAACTCAGGGCATCATTTTCACATCAAAGAACTGTCAGCTCTCCCGTATGAATTGCTGCCCCTCGCACCCTCTCTAAAACACTACCCTTGACACCCGAGAACGTGGGACGCGGTAGAGATATATCGTGGTAATCACGGCCGTTATAATTGAGTTCTGTGCCCGAGAGCTTCAGCGCAAGGGACCTCCTCGGAGCGGGGCGGTGTGGAGCAGCCGGGGGCCGCCTCGCCGCCCGCACTGGCCAGAACGGGGCAGGGACACCCACCCCTTCGGAGCGCCCCAGGCCGCCGGCCCTCCGTGCTTCCCACCCGGGAAGGGCGCTGCCGCCGACAAGCGCCCGGCGAGCCCGAAGAGCTTTGCGGGACCGCTCGGTGCCCGGCTGCGGGGAGAGCCCGCTCCCACCCGGGACGGGCGCCGGGCACCGCTCCCCGCCGTTGCCGCCTCCTCGGGGCTCTCCACGGCCTCCCTGACGACCACCTGCCCCTTCCCGGAGCGCTGTGCCCGGCCCCAGCCCTCTGCCCTGCCGCGGGGGTGCTTCCTCTCGGGGTCCCCGGCAGGTGCGGGGCGCCCCAAGGCCGAGCCGCTGCTCCCCCGGGGCTGCCGGGCTCCGTCTCACTGGTCTCTTCGCTCACACCGAGGCTTTGCAAATATTCTCCTTGCCACGTCCCCCCGCATTAGTTTCCTGAGCGTGGGGTCCGGCTAGAGCCCGGGGGCATCCTGCCCCGCCGCCCCCTCCCTGCCGGCCGGCTCCCTCCGCCTTCCTCCCTTGCCTGCTCAGCGGGACAGGGGCAGAGGTGGGAAGCCTGTCGCCTCCCTGGTGGCCGTGCCCCGGGGCTGCGGGAGAGCGGGGCGGTTTGGTCACCGGGAGCAGCGGAGCCGGTGCCAGAGGAGAACGGGAGAGCTGGGAAGGGAGCAATCCTGCCGGGAAAGGGGGCGAGGCAGCGCGTAAAGGGGAGCTACAGTTTCCTGCCCTGTCTCGTAAGGAAATCAACCCAAATCATTAAAAATATATATACTTTCTCGTCATGGAAAAGGAGGGTCGTTTCTGGTTTTATCATTTGGTAGGGATTAATTAACACGAAATGGCTTCACCAGACGGCGGAGCAGAAGCGCGAGGACCCCTTTCTAATCACCCTGGAGTTCAGTGTTCAAGGCGGGGAGTCAGAAGCCGTGCCCGGCCCGTGTCCCCCTTTCCCCCCCCCGCCCCGGGACCCCCCTCCAGGCAGACACCCGCCTCCCCAGAGGGACCTCAGCCCACTTGCCAGGGCACCCGGCACCGGGCCAACCTCCGTCGGGGGATTTTTAAGGCTGAACCCTGCGTTCGCAGTACTGTTTCGCCGAGGCCTTGCTGGCAGAGGCAGGCGGCGGGGAGGGCTGGAACGTTTTGAAAGGGTTCCGTCAAGTCTAAAAAGTCCCCGCGTGCCCGGGGAAGGCGGCTGCTCCCCGGGCCAGTGGCTCCGCGGACCGGGAGCTGCTCTTTCGAGTCCTCTGAAACGCTGGATCGGTCGTGATCATCCCCCTCCTGATCTGTGCGCTCCTCTGCCACTAACCCGCACGGACCTGTCGAAACCCATGTCTGTCCCTGATTTCTCCGCCACTTCTGATGGCGATGTTCTTGCTGATTACTAACTTCAACCCGTTAGAGGTAATGTTGGGAAACTGAGTTATTAGCTAGCCTTAAGGTAATTAGTACTTTCCCCTGCCACCGCGTCGATTGTACAACGCAGCGTGTAAAAGCCGAGTGTCAGCCCCGCGCATCTAATATTCCTCCTACGAAGACCGCTCATAGATAATGAGTCAAGAGCCCTAAACGGAGTCCAAGTAAAGGACACTCATCAGAAGTCCCTCTTTGAGGACCGTAATTAATTGCGTCCTCGAAAAACATTAAGTGCTCCCTCCAACCGGCTTGCTGGCTCTGTAGGAGAGAGCCGGATTCTGCCGGAGAATTCACGGGAGCGTTTCCAGCCGAGTTTTGCCTATTGTTGTTAAAACACGCACACATACACACGCACACCCCCGCACCACAGTGCCGCGGCTTCGCCTTTCTTTGGTAAACATGGTTTAAACAAACACCCTGCCTCGGCTGCCGCAGCCAGCGCTGCTCACGGCTTTAATAAAGGCGCAGGGAAGACCAGAACCCGCGTCCAAGACTGCTGCTTAATCCAATGAAGGCAATTTCCGAGGATAATTGCGAACATGTTTTAATGCATATGCATGAAAAAGGATTTTTTTCCGAGAGACCGACTTTACATGCTTATGTAATTGATTGAGGCGCTGACCCGCTATTCAAAATGTTATTTGAGAACCATCA